>NW_003314271.1:1441692-1655768 GCF_000143415.4 Selaginella moellendorffii
TGGCGCCGGGCGATAAGGTTATGGTAACGCGTAGCGATAAAACGGTGGGCGTTTCCACCGGCGACCGCTTCTCGGTGAAAACCGTGGAGGGTGAAAAACTGACGCTTGAGGACAAAAAAGAGCGCACGGGTGCAGCTGGATAAAAAACAGGCTTCTTATCTTTCCTATGCTGTACGCACGCTCCGTCCACAAATCCCGGGCGCTTACCAGTGATCGCGTGATAGGCAACATGGATCACCAGTCGCATGTCTCCTCCGCCGGCAAGGTCATAGATGGGAGTGTGCCTGCGGAATATGGAACCCTGAGAGGACCTCGAGGCATTGCAAGGCTGTACGTGCGCAAGGATTTCGATAATCTCTACTCGGCCATAGAAGCTGCAGTGTCTATGGATTGGTTAGGACGCCTCCACGGGAATCCTGGCGTTGGAAAGTCGGCATTCCTCTGGTACTTCCTCATCCGGTTCGGAATTGAGATGACCATTGAGAACACCAGCTTTGTCGTCGTCTACCAGTCCGCGGAATTTATCTGGGAATTCACGTCCGAAGGCCAGGTATCCATCCATGAGAAGACGGAGTACCCCTTGAGTCGATTGCAGCGATGTGTGGTTCACCTCATCGACCAGAAAATTGAGAGTGGAGACCCTCTGGGCAAAAGGATATTGGTAGCAGCATCCCCGGGTCGTAGAAACATCAAGAGCGCGAAGCCAATAGGGGTCAAAAGCAAGTTCTTCGTTCACCCCTGGGATAAGGACGAGTTTGAGGCGTTGCTAGGCCTGTGGGAGCTTGAGAGCAAGGAAATGCGGGAAGAAGCTGATAGACTGCTGAAGACGAGCGAGCCGAGTGACCGCCGGTGGAAGACGTATTCGGAAGAGTGGTCTCCACGGGTGGCTCTTCTGGATGAGGCAGATCGGTTGGATGCACGCATCAAAGCAGCTGACTTGTACTACGACTGGTACGGTGGGATTCCTCGTCTACTTCGTGACGCAGCGGTTGGCGATCTGGATGACCAAGCCTGTGAGAGGAATGTTCAGACCAGTCTCTGCAATACGGACTTGCCAAAAGTCTATCGGGCTATCCTTTCCGGGGCGACGTCTGACGACATATCGTGGTTGCTGCTTCACTTCAAGCGGCCTCTTGTCAAGGGTGCCAGATACTTGCTGGATTTTGCATCCTCCAAGATTAAGTATCTCTTCACAGAAACGCTCGTCAGAACGAAACAGGAAGACTTTAGGACACTTGTACAGTCCACTGATCCCGAGCTTGGTGCTCTACGGGGATATGTCTTTGAGCAGGAAGTTGTCCGGCTAGTGCTAGACAGCAATTTCGCTGCCGTCACCTTGGTGAGTGGACTGGTTTTATGTTTCCCTCCCTTTCATCACAAGTGTTTTGCAGATTGATAACAAGCACTGTAGTCGGTGCCAAGCGCGCGTCGTGGAAGAAGGAGCAAATCGTCGGTTGATTGTTTGTAGACAATGCCGAAAATGGTACCATCAGGAGTGTGCTCGTTGTCCACTACCTGTTCCTAAATTGTGGAACTGTCAATCTTGCGAAGGAGAGACAATCCATGAAGGCACAGGCACTGGCGGTCTGAGGCTAAGGTATTACAACGGTGACTTGAAAACTGCGCTCCTGGCTGCAGGTAAGGTGTGAGATTTTCTGCTTACAATATTCGCATTCCTTCCCATTTGCTGCAGGTCGCAATGCTAAAGACTTTGTGTGGAGGCCAATAAATAAAAGCAACGCTGCTTTCGATTTTGCAATCCCCCCTCGGGTTCTTGGCCAAGCCACAGTTGCCAGCGAGCACCCGGTGCCACGGGAGGCCGTGGAGGAAGGTGTGGCTGCTCTGGACGCATGGAACAACGAGTACAACAAGGACCTCATGGATCCCCGGCAGCGGTACGTATTGTTTTCTACAGGCAACTCTTCAATCACTCATTGATTCATTTTAGGGAGTATATCTTGGCGTTCTACTTAGCTCGAGGCAACTTCGAACGTTTCGGGTACCAGAGCTACCGGGACAAGCATCGGCATGTTTGCAACAAAGCCGTAAAAGGTTGTAAATCGTTCGTTTTAAGCGTCACACTTACTTTTGAGTGTGTTACAGGAATTATCCAAGTCAAGATTTTGATCGAAACCTACGAGTTGCTTCAGTTAGCACATCCAGTTGCGGGCTCCGTGGATAAATTGATCGACCTTGAGTACCAGGAGCAGTATGACCTCCATAAAATGACGGTTCGGGAACTCAAGGATTTGGCGAAGTCTTGGGGTCTTAAAGGCTATTCCTCCCTCAAGAAGGATGCATTGATCGAGGCATTAAATGCTTGGGAGGAGCCACAAGTGCTTGAAAGCCGAGAGTACGAGAGCAAGTCGTACCAAGAAATGTATGGAGATAGAGTTGTCGTTTGATGAAACCTGAATCTTAAGAATGTTTGGCTTATCCTTTCAGCCATTGTCTCTGCATTTTCTTGGATATGCCCAGACTGGGAATATGCCTGGATCACGTAATGCGATCCTGGCGATGTTCGTCCACTCTGGGAATCTTGCTGCCGCCAAAGAGTTCTTCGATAAGATGCCCGAGGTGAGCATCTCGTCTTGGAATTCTCTCTGGACTTGGAACGCTGGAGAAATCTGAGCGCATCGTCGCTATGTTCGTTCTCGACGCAGGCACCGATCATGATGTTCCACGAGGTGGCGACATCCACACGGCCACACTTCCCATGCATTTGAACTTGGCGTCGCGATCGCGGGTTCTAACGCCGCTGCTAGCGATTGATCGATGGATCTCTTTTCCTCTAACGAGATCTCTCGCGGCACAGCACTCCCGCGGAGCTGCGAGTGGCGTTCCACGAAAGCTTCCAGTGACGAACAAGCGATCAAGCGTTGGATCATACAAGATAGGATTTTACAAAGGATTTTTCTCTCTTTCACTGCCAGTGCCTCCTCTTCGTTCTCGTGGCGACGATCCAACACAAGCAAGCTCCAATGGCGCTGGCGGCGCTGAGAGCCGCGAATCCTCCTCGAAAGCAATGACCCCCATGGCACACCAATTCCCGGCCAGCCTCGCGATCATAGAAGTAACCCACCACCCTGGACGAGAGAAGATAATGGCCGACTGGATTCCCCACGAAGAGAGCGTTGAACACCACGCCCAGCCTCCTCTCTCCAAACATCTCGCAGGCTATGGCGGCGGTGAGCCCCCAGTTCACTCCATCGCTCGCCGCTCCCAGCACCGCCGCGAAGATCGTCGCTCCAGGGACCGGGACCGCCGCCAGCGCCGTGCCGATCGAGTTGGAGGCCATCCCCAGCGCCAGAAACGTGGATTTGGGAGTGCCAAATCGCTCCAGGCAGTAGTCCGCGGCCAGGCCGGCGGCGATCCTTGCGAAGCAGCTACTCACGCAGAAGAGAGACACGAAAACGGGGCCTATCTTCTGCGAGTAGCCGAGCGAGATCGCGAGCTGGGTGAGATTGGTGGAGACTGCATTAGCGGCGCCGAATCCAAACACCAGCGCAACGAACAGTAGCCAGAAATCCATGCTGGTGGCGACCTGGGCAAGCGTGTGATCATCGCCAAGTCTAGGTGGTGGTGATGGTCTTCCTGTCTCGTGATCTTTGGTCGCCCCTGTTTCTAGCAGAGCCTCTGTTCTTCCAGTTGGTTCCTTCTCGTCGTGATCTAGCAGGGCCTCCCTCGCAGATCCTGCTACCTCGCGATCTAGCACTCCCCTTCGCGATGTCAGCTGTTCCTCACGATCCAGCAAAGTTGCATTCCAATCTTTGTCTTGGAATCCCGCCACCAACGCGATCACAGCCAGTAGCAGCAGCAAGAGCACGATGATCGAGCAGACCATCACCTGTGTAGCACGAGTGAATCTCATGAACACCTCAAGAACACTCACGACCAGGAGCCACGCTGCTAGAGCCGCCAGGCTTCCGGACATGCCGTACATGACACCGTACGACGCCGGCGGAGACCTCGCCGTACGAGAGATGGGCCTCGCCGCGAGAGCCAATGGAAGCATGAGAGGGATCATCCACGAGAGCATCAACGGGAGCCCATCGCCGCTACCACCGCCGCCACTAATCGCGTAGAACGCCTGGAGGAAGATCGATCCGCCCAACACATGGTAGCCCTTGACCAATCCCAGCACCACGCCCGTGTCGCGGCAGAAATTCCTGGCGCTCGCCAGCACCACCGGCGTCTGGACCGACGCCTGGGAGATCCCAATCAGGAGCTCGTAGAGACAGAGCTGCCACACCGCGGCGCCATGAATCCGGTGCGTGATGGTGAGCCAGATCATGAGGAGCGCCACGCTCTGGCCGGCAGCTCCGGCGGCGAGCAGCAGCCATGGCGGGACTAGGGCGTAGAGAAGTCCTGGGATGATCCCGAGCGCGCTGCCGACGCCCGAGAACGTGACGATCGCCGTCAGGGTCTTTTGATCCAGTGCCATGGCGATCTTCATCGCCTGGGAGTAGCCGCTGAAAGTGTAGATCGAGGAATTCAACGCCATGATCCAGCAGCTGGCCGCCAGCGCGATCCATCGGCTGTTCCTGAGATCCCGGAGCCCGTATTCCATCGCAAATAACTCCTATCGATCAGCTCATCTGTCACGATCGCTGCTACAATGCTCGCGAGGAAGAAGACGAACAGGCGTGGATCCCGTGGTAGAATCCCTTGTTCCTCCTTGCGAGGGCCGCGAATCCCACACCAGCAATGGCGCAGCAAATCGCCACGGCCAGGAACGATGATCCGAAGCACCGCGATCCCACGCACAGCAATCCCTGCTCGTTCTGGGCATCGTAGATCGATCCCACCAGCAGCACCGAGAGGAGGAGCGCGCCGATCGGGCACGCGAAGGTGATGATGTTGAGAATGGAGCTGAAGCTCGCGAGGCCGAAGAGATCCGAGGCGGTGGCGATGGCGAGGCACCAGAACGCGCCATCCGCGATGCCCGAGAGGATCGCCACGAAGAAGAGAGCGCCGTGGACGGCAATGCTGCCCAGGAGCAAGCTTGCTACCTGGATCGCGGCTGTGAGGATCAAGAACACTGGCCTTGGCGTGGCATAAACCCTAAGAGCGTGCTCCGAGAGAATGCCCGAGCCGAGCCTTCCAACGCAGCTGCCGATCGAGAAGAGGGAGACGCAAATGGTGATCGTTCGCGAGGAGTAGCCGAGGGAGTGGCCGAATTGCGAGAGATTGCTGGTCACCACGCTCGTGGAGCCGGTGCCGAGAAGAACTCCCAGGAAGAGCAGCCAGAAATCCAGCGTTGCAATCGCCTCGAGCGTCGTGAATTCGCCCCCAATCTGCCCGTGGATCGCGAATCCTTGCTCTTGGATCACGGAGGATTCTTCGCTGGATTCTAGAATTCTTGGCAGCAAACCCTCGATTTTGGATTCGCGCTCCTCGTTCTTTCGATCGGGCTTGACGAGCACGTAGATCGGTGAGAGGAGTATGAGACACATTCCAAGATTGACGAGCACGATCTGGATCCGGTCGAGCGTGATGACACTCTCGACGATCACGGCCGCGAGCAAGAAGGCTGCGAGGAAGATCAAGCTCGCCGCGAGAAGCATTGACTTCCAAGAAATCGAGGATGGGGCCTGGAAAGGGGCAGGGATTTTGCGAGAGATGGCGAGGATTGGGAGCGCGGAGAGGAGTGGCAGCAGCCACGCGAGCATCAGAGGCATGCATTCTTCGCGGCCATGGCAGACGAGAAGGAAGAACTGGACCAAGATCGAGGCGCTCAATCCGACGAGGCCCTTGAGGTAGCCAAGAACGAACCCTCGCGCGCCGGGGAAGATCCTCACGCCGCTCACGAGCGCGGCCGTCTGGATGTACGTCTGCGCGAATCCGACGAGCAATTGGAAGAGGGAAAGGTGCCAGAGGGAGAAGAGAGAGGGATTCTTGATCGCGAGCCAGATGAGGAAGTAGCCGCAGCTGCTGTGAGCAATTCCCAGGCCGACGATCGCCGGCGGAGGAATGCGATCGTAGAGAAGCGCCGGGCCGATTCCACTGGAGCTTCCCAGGGTATTGAAGAATGCGAGCGTGTCGAGGCTCTTTTGATCGAGCGCGAGCGCGAGTTTGAGCGCCTGGGAGTAGGATCCGAAGAGATAGGAGGAGCCATTGAGAGATTGGAGCCATCCAGTGGCAATGAGACCCAGCCACGCCATTTGGAGCCAAGAACCCTAGTTTTGAAGAACCCTAAAATAATCTCTCGCTCGCCATCGCCATGGCGGCAGTGGAGGATCGTGTCGAGGCGGAGATTGTCGAGGAGAATTCTGCGAATGGAGCTGAGGGATTGATTGCCAAGGGCGTGGCGCCTGTGAAGAAGGAATTTCTGGTCTCGGCACAGGTGCGTTCTACCATTTCGGACAAGGACGCCGCCAAGATTTCCAGCGAGAAGAAGTCCAAGCGGAAGATAAGAAAAGAGCGAAAGCAGGTGCGATGTCTTCGTGTTCCTCGTATCTCTGATCGCCATTGTGTTGTGTCTGTGCTCTATCCAGGCTAGAAAGCTCGAGGTGTGCAATGCCGTGGTTAGAGCTGGTGATCCAAATGCCTGTCCATTTGGGGAGAACTGTAGGTTTAGCCACGACTTGGAAGGCTACTTGGCACAGGTACGTCAATTGTGATTCGTTTCTTTGTTTCTCATGTCTTAGATTTTTGTTTAGAAACCGGAAGATCTTCCTGGAGTTTGCCCGTCAGTGAACTTGAATGTGCCTTGTCCTTATGGAGTAAGGTGTCGATTCTACGGAACTCACACAAAACAAGATCTGCCGAAGGAAAACCCCGAGGGTGCTATGGATGGAGACGAGGAAACATCGGGCGCTGGCGAGATCAATGTTCTTCGAAAGGATTTTCAGAAGTCACTCTGGAAGAAACTTGAGAGCTTTCCTAAAGCTGATGGCCAGCTACAAGCGATGGGTCTCAAAGTGAGTTTCTTCGTTTTCTATCTGCCGCGCTCAAAGTTTTTCTTCTTTCTGAACAGAACAAGGTTTATGGACCTAAGAAGGGTGCTACAACGGAAGGAGAAAATGGTGGAGCTGAAACGCATGACGAGAACAATGACGTATCGGATGACGCAGTTCCGCCTTTGAAGAAACCAAAGCTTGTGGATCCTGTGGATGATGCTAAAGAACAAGGAGATGACTGCAAGCTAAACAGCAGGGAGAAGAAGAAAATCGACTTGAAAGGCAAGCTTTATCTTGCGCCTCTGACGACAGTCGGGAATCTTCCGTTTCGGAGGCTGTGTAAGAAGCTCGGGGCCGACGTTACCTGTGGAGAGATGGCGATGTGTACAAACCTTCTTCAGGTAATTTTGATGTGTCTTGAACTTGCTAAAGCTAAGTTGTTCAGGGCCACGCATCCGAGTGGGCTCTTTTGAGGCGCCACCCTGTTGAAGACTGTTTTGGCGTCCAGATTTGTGGCTCTTATGCTGATTCTCTGACGAAGACGGTCGAGCTGATCGAAAGAGAATGCACTGTTGACTTCATCGACATAAACCTTGGCTGTCCCATAGATATCGTCGTCAAGAAAGGAGCTGGGTCCTGCCTTCTCACAAAGCCGACCAGGCTGGAGCAGATTGTGAGAGCTACTGCGTCGATCGTGGAAAAGCCTTTGACACTCAAGGTAATCTTTTTTTCGGTTTGTCTTTCCGCCTTTGAGCGTTGATCGCTTTCCATTCTTGCAGATGCGTACAGGCTATTTCGAGGGAAAGAATTGTGCTCACTCGATGATCTCTGAGTTGAGCAACTGGGGGGTCTCGGCAGTCACGGTTCACGGGAGAACTCGACAGCAGCGTTACAGCAAGCTCGCGGACTGGGTGTATATCTACGACTGTGCAAAGCGTGCCCCTGATGACTTGCAAGTTCTCGGCAATGGCGACATTTTCTCGTATAGCGACTGGAACGAGCACATGTTACCCGACTTAAACCTCTCGTCGTGTATGCTTGCGAGAGGAGCGCTGATCAAGGTACGCAAACTGATCAAGTAAGCGTCTTCGAATTTCGAATTTTTTTTGCATTGCAGCCGTGGCTTTTGACGGAGATTAAGGAACAAAGGCACTGGGATATCAGTTCCAACGAAAGGCTCGATCTGTTGCGTGATTATACGCAATTTGGATTGGAACACTGGGGCTCTGACTCCAAAGGTATGTGTTCTTGGTTTCATCAGCTACAGCGAAGTTAAACGCGTTCTTCAGGCGTGGAAACGACTCGAAAGTTTCTTTTGGAGTGGCTGAGCTACTTACACAGATACATACCGGTGGGACTCCTGGAAGTTATCCCACAAAGGCTAAACTGGCGACCTCCGCGCTACGTTGGTCGAAACGATCTCGAGACGCTCATGGCATCGGACAGTGCTGCAGACTGGGTACGCAAAGCTCATACTTGATCTCTTTTCTTCGCAAAAATCATATTTGCTTTGATCGATCTCTTTTCTTTCTTTCGCAGGTCCGCATTAGCGAGATGCTCCTTGGTCCCGCTCCAGAGGGATTCGTCTTCACTCCCAAGCACAAGTCGAGTGCTTACGACAAGGCCGAGAATGGTTAAGCCGATCTCGCTGAATTTTTTTTGACGAGACAAAAAGATACCTTTTTGTTCTTGCGAGTTAGGAGGAACTTCAAACTGCTGAGAAACTTTTTCGTTCTTTCTTGCGAAGAGCTAGGAGGAACTTAAGAGGTAAAACTTCCGTTTAGAACGCTTGCAATACACAAAAACAAAAGGGGTGAATTCTTCTTCCTTGCATCGATGAATCAGTCCTCCTCGTCGGCCGCGTTCTCGGCGATGTTGAAGTATCGGAGCTCGTAGACGCTGCGGTCAGTGTTGGACGCGATCACTCGCAGCCAATCCCTCACGTTGTGCTTCTTGAGGTATTTCTTGGTCAAGTACTTCAAGTACCTGGCACAAAACCCATTGAGATCTTCTTCGTAGCAGAGAAAAAGAGAGAATTTGATAACCTCTTGGAGAATGCATTCTCGGATGTGACGCTGATCTTGTTGCGCTCCCTGGTGATGGTCACAGTATCGCCCAGGACACCCGTCTTGCCCCCTACCTTGATCCGGTCCTGGAGGAACTTCTCGAAAGAGGCGATCTCCATGATCTTGTCCTCCACGGGCTTGCCGCAGTCGATCGTGAAGGTCGCCTTCTTCTTCCCCTTGGATGTCGCTCCCGCCGCGCCCTTCTTCGTCGCAGGCGCCATCGCTACACGCACAACCACAGCCGCCGTAAAGCCCTAGCCCTAAATCTCGGAAAACCTAAAGGTGGTGCCCTAAAAGTCAAAGTAAAATGCGCGAAAAAGTAATAAGAAGATCTGACGTGTCTTCCCACGCAAGCATTGAGAATTAGGGTTCTTGCGAGTGAGCTAGGCGATGGATCTCGCGAAGACGAGAGGGCGGGTCGTGACGCTCATCACGGCCTTCATCGTTCTCACGTTCCTTGGTAATCCCCATCTCACATTGCACGAATTTCTTAGGCGGACGACTGATTGGTCGTTTTTTTTCTTCTACAGCCGAGAAATCCCGGCAGATTGTCGGTGAGGAGCGATCGTCGCAATCCGGGAAGTTCTCCTGGATGGACTGCTTCGATCTAGGCAGCGGCACGCTGGCGTGCTCGATCAAGGAGGGCGTCAAGCTCTACACGTACAACATCCGCTCCGGGATCGTGGAGAAATCCCGGCACAAGGCCTACGAGATCGCCCTCGAGGACGCACTCCACGAGGGCCTGTCGATCCAGGAGGCGTCCAGGGCGGCGGCGGTGGCCGGGAAGAAGGCCGCGAAGATTTCCTCGCGCAAGGCGAGGAGGATCACGGGGCCGGTCATAGCGGCGGCGTGGGATTTCTTCGAGGCGATCTACTACGGCGGAGGGCCGATCGAGGCGACGATGCGCGGCGCTGGGACGATGTGTGGGGCGTGGATGGGAGGGATCGAGGGGGAGAGGAAGCTCGGGCGGATCGGCTATCTCATTGGCAGCCATCTGGGGAATTGGATCGGCGGGAGAGTTGGATTGATGCTCTATGACATTGGCAACGCTGCGTGGTTTCTCAAGGAGCAAGCCACTGCGATGCTTGGTGGAGGGATCACGGTAGAGGAGGAGAGTGCCGTGGAAGTGGAGCTGTGACGATGATCCACGAATCTAGGTAGCGTTTTCGCGTGATCGATCGGGAGTGCCACCGATCGAGAGAAAGAGGAAAGAGCGATTTGGATGATTGTTTATAAAGTGTTTTATAGTGGAGACGTTGATTACCTACAGGACGATGCGATGGGCTCTCTTCGATCGTGCGCGCTCGCGGTGGTGGATGGAAGCCGGGATTTCAAGCATGGAGGAGCTAGCGCTGGCGGCGCCGCTGCGAGGCGAGTGATGATCGGCGGGATTGCGAGGAGGAATGGAGCTTCTTCGTCGGCTAGGGTTGTGGCTATGGCGGGCGTGGTCGTGGCGGAGCCAGTGCTGTGCATTGGCAGAACGCTTGTCTTCTACGCGTTCTTGCAGCTCGGGCTTGCGGGACGGGCAGCCTCCGGTAAGATCAATGCGGCATTGCGGCAGCTCGATCGAGAAATACCCTGATCGACTGATTGTCACAGACGAGGAGAATGGATGGGAAGCGTGGCTCCAGCGCGTTCTTTTTGGAACTTCAGGTATACATTTCTTTGATTTCCCTCTCTTGGGAGATTTTAGGGTTCTTCCTCCGGTGCCAGGGAAGCGGAAGAACGAGAGGAACGAGCAAGTGAGATTCCGGACGAAGTGGCACGCCAGCACCAAGGGCACTCTCGTCCGGCGCTACCGCGTCCCCACCGTCTCGCAGGGCCGGAAGCTCCTCACGGCCATCTCCTCCCTGCTCTCCAGCGACGATTCCTTCCGCGATGCGAGCTCCCACAAGGTACTGCCATCGTTCTTTCGTTCTCCCGCTCGATATTTTGATCGATTTCGATCGAAATATCGCTGAATCGCGCTGTGTTCTTCGCTAGGGATGCCAGATCCGCCGGGAGAATGCGCACGCCGAGTCCGTGTGCTGCCACAATGTGAGGGCTCTCCTGGACCAGCTCCCGACGCCGCATCTGGTGGTGGAAATCACGGCATTCCCTCCGGCTCCAACGATCACCGAGATCCAGTACGCCAAGGCCGAGAAGATCGAGCAGGTTCTCAGGAAGGGCGTCTCGATCTGACGAACGAGGGAATGTAAACCTAGCGCGCGGTATATTCGCGTGCTCGAGTGGTGGCATATTCGCGTGACCGCCGTACTCCACAATGTCAGTACTGTTCCTTTTACCTTTTTTTTTCTGCTCTCTGTGTTGTATTAATGTGCGGACATTTTCTTTTGGCAACGCAGCAACAGTTTCGATCGATCGATGCGAGATTCGTCCTGCGGTAGAGCCCCACGAGGATAAGAAGGAAGGACACTTTTTTCTCTTTAAAAGATCTTTTTTCTACTGAGGAACAGCTAGGCTCTGGGCTCAGGTAATGGTTTTCATTTGTCTCGCGATTGGTGCGAAGGAATGTGATGTTGCTGTGTTGTAGGTGGGGGAAGTGAGCGAGAAATCGGGAGAGTGGGGCGGCTCATTTAATCCACTGGAGCGTCTCTCTGACTTGGGTCTTTGCTGGATTTGCGACCCACGATGGATTTTTGGAGCTGTTGGATTTGAGCTGCTGCTGCTGTCTCGATCCGTGGCTGGTAAGACTGAGGCTCAGATTTTTCTTTTCTGCTGGACGAACTTTGGAGCAACGTTGTTGTTGTTTTGCAGCCAGGCTAGAATCCGCCCCTCTTGGAGAAGCTGTTGTGTCTGGATGCGATGGAGAGCGTCAAGGCTGGCGAGAGCTACGACTCCGACGAGTGGAGCAGCAGCCACGGGGAGGAGGAGGATCACCAGTCTGTTGGAATCAAGTGCGACAATGGGTGGGACGAAGAAGAGGCTGAAAAATCAGAATGCACGTCCCAGTCTTCGTGGGACGAGGAAGAAGACGAGCAGGACGAGGTGCAGAGCTTCTTGGAAGAGACTCCAGAGTTCCGTGCTAAAGTTCAGTACCAAGTCAGGGTGGTGGCTCTTATCCCCGGATTCGAGAACTCGGGTCGCAAGGTCTCTACGTTTCCACACTTTTACAAGCTTCGTTTTGGGAAGAGTTTGCTGGAGAAGACTGGATTCAGCTCTGCTGATCTCCTGTGCAAGTCGATGCCGCACGTAATCCAGCGACAGGCTCTGGACGAGCACGGCCAAGTTCTGTTGGTGGAATCGCCCAAGAACACGAGGATTGTTGCTGGTATAAGGTCGGGGCTGAGGAGGATTGTGTTCCACGTACTGAGGCAGTATCCCAAAGGGGTGAGCGCTGGCATTCTCGACGAGGAATGCTCCAAGTTGCTGGCCCGGCCTCTTTCCGTTGTTCTGAGCGAGCTCACATATGACACTCCCAACGTAGAGTGCATGGTGCGAGACATGGCAGACATTGCCAGCTTCAGGCAGCTTTCTACTCCAGGAGGATCAAGAGTCTTTCTGTCGAGCGAGGCTGAAGATCCCACGCTTACCGACGGGATTTTAGTCGGCGTTCCCCGGTTGCATCACTCGAGTAAGTTTCAGCTCTTTGTGTGTTCTGCCAACTTAGCTTTGAAATGTTTAGGCAAGGAGAATGGCGATTCGCATGTCAATGAAGCTGTCGCTGAGATAAACGACATTTTGCAAGCAAGGTTCAAGATGATCGTTTTGCTGGCACTCCATAGTCGGGGCTTGGAGATAAACAGGTTGCAAAAGACCTTCGCAGAGCTGTACACAGAAAATCTCGACTGTAGAGTTCTGGGATTCAGCCACATCGAGGAGTTGCTTGGTGCTTGGACGGATATCGCGCTCGTGCAAGAAGAGACACGCAAGGTTTTTCTACGTCCGTCAGAGAAGAACAGCCGGCTGCTAAAGACTTTGAGCTCCGGGCTCCGTTTGGCCGTCTTCTCAACGTTGCTGAAATGCTATCCTGATGGTCTGGAGCCGGCACAGGTGGTAAGCCACCTCCAGCAGTCTCAGATTTTGGAAGCGTATGGAGAAGAGCTGGAGCTGCATCAGTTTTGTTTTGTGGTCGACGACATGATGGACTTCATTAGATTTGGCTCTCGGGAGGACGGGACTCTCGTTCTCAAGCTCAGAGATTCCAGCTTCCCTGTGGTGGAACTTCCAGAGTGCAGCCAAGCCGATGACGAGATTGCAAAGCTTTGCTTGGAAGGAGAGGAGAGCGCCGCCAGTCCTAAGGTGGTGCAACTTGCGGCCTTGTACCCTCCAGTGGTGGAAGTGGAAAATGACGACGATAATGGTGACGGGGAAATGGAGACTAGCGGTGAAGCTCTGGAGCAGCAGCTTCGACTCATTCTCGGATCCCCAGCTCACGCCGAAAGCGGTTTGCTGTTACCAGATCTCGTCTCAGTCTACAAGGAAAGAAGCGGACGATCTCTCAACGCAACTCAGGTGAAGAGCTTCGCCTCTAGAACGCCGGGCCTGCTGCGGATGAGCAACGATCGCGTGTGGCTCATCGACAGCCCGAGAAACTCGAGGATCGTGTGGGTGACAAGAGCAGGATTAAGGCAGGTTCTCTACTGGGCGCTGGTGAAGAATCCCGGTGGCGTTTGGAGCGAGCTGCTGGAAGGCTGGTTCACGGATTTCACAGGCTACAGTCTGGAAGCTATTCTTCGCAGGCACGGGTACCGAGCGTCCAGCAAAGAGCCACTTCTGCCGGTTTGCGAGTTCCTGCACGACATGGGCGATCTTTGCAAGGGCCACAGCAACAGGACGGTGGAGTTTTTCACCCTGGCTGGCGGACGTGTGGAGGATCCGGTGGAGAGCGATAGCAGGTTCTTGGGATTGAGCTCCGGAGAGATCGAGTACAATCCAGTGAAGCTGTGCTTGGAGCTTGACAAGGCGGTGCGTGGCCGACTTGGTGCCGGAGAGAAAGAGGAAGACGGACAACACAGCGAGATTTCCATGGAGCAAGAGCCATTCCCGGAAGAAAGCGAAGAAGAAGAAGAGGAAGAAGAAGAGGCGGAGGAGAAGAGTAATGGGTATGATCCTCCCAAGGCTTACGCAACGCCTCTTGTTGTGCCATCGTAGCAGCCACATTGGGAGTTTTCTCTTCTGGTTCTGTGGATATCTTCTGTCAAGCGATGGAAGATGTTCATCGCAAGCGCCTAAAAAATAATCACTTACCAAGTGAAAGAACTCTAAATGCTGCAATGGCTACGACGCTTTCTATGGACGCCAAGGCTCGTGTTCCACTTACAAGTATTTTTTTATCGATGGAGTTCTATGATCTCTTTCAACTCTACACATGCGTTTATATAGAATACGAGAGAAGCAAATCCAAAAGATGAGGAAGCGCGTGGAGGAGGTGCAAATTGGTATGAGTATCACGTAATCATTAAAATATGTAATTCTAGTGGTTATGCCACTGCAGTAACCCGAGTTTCGCGTATATTCTCAATGAAAAGGTTCTAACAAGGTATTGATAACAAAGTTGGCAAATATATTAGCCGAGAAGATAATTATCCAAATGTAGAGATTTGCAGAACGATACAATAAGTTAAGAGGTTTCGCCGAGATTTGAACTCGGGTTACTGGATTCAGAGTCCAGTGTCATCACCACTAGACCACGAAACCATTACATATTTAAATCACCTCATTTGGTTATTCTAATTCTCACGGATAGTCCAAGTGAAAGCCAAGTCCTCGATGTCGGTTTCATCATCCCGGCTGCCCTTTGGAATTTATACTGACGCAAAGCCGAGGTGGATTGGAACAACTACAGAAAGGGAAAACAAAGAAAAAAATAACAAAAGAAGAATCACGAAAGTCATACAAAGAAGACGAGGAATGGCAGCGAACACAACTTCTTTTCCTTCTTGACCGTCAGCGTCTTCCCTCCAGTGTCCCCGACTTATCCAGGCCAGATCTCTCGATCCACTGCGAGCCTCCAGGATCAAAGCGAAAGGGAAGAGAATGGCGATGAGTAGCAGCACCAGCAGTACCAGGGGGCGGCGGCGATGGTGGAAGCGCATCTTCTCCGACAAATGGTTCACGCTCGTCGCCTCCTTCTTCGTCATGTCGTGCGCCGGCGCGCTCTACAGCTTCGGGATCTACTCGCAGCGCCTCAAGACGGCCCTCAACTACGACCAGCAAACCGTGAGCACCATCGGCTTCTTCAAGGACCTGGGCGCCAACATCGGCATCCTGGCCGGCATCCTCTACGACGTCTCGGGCTCCTGGCTCGTCCTCCTCCTCGCCGCCATCTTCAACGTCTTCGGCTACATGATGGCCTGGGCCTCCATCACCTCCCACCTCCCTCACCCCCCTCGGGTGTGGCACCTCTGCCTCTATCTCTGGGTCGGGGCCAGCTCCGGGGCCTTTGCCAGCACCGCCGTCATCGTCAGCTGCGTCAAGAACTTCCCCCGGAGCCGCGGCATCGTCATCGGCCTGCTCAAAGGATTCGTCGGCCTCTCCGGCGCGATGCTCACGCAGATCTATCGGACCCTCTACAGTGGCAGCGACCCCGCCTCGTTCATGCTCGTCGTTGCCTGGTTCCCCACCTTCGTCTTCCTGCTCTTCATGTTTGTCATCCGGCCTCTTCCGCATTCCACTGCTCCCATTTCTTCCGGTGATGGTGATGCGGAGGAGAAGCGACTGGAGATGAGGAACTTCTACGTCTTCCTTGCAATGGCGATCCTGTTAGCGATCTTCCTCATGATCGTCATCGTTGTCCAGCATCTAGTGGACGTCTCCGCCAGCGCGAACCAGGCGTTCATGGCAGTCATGATCCTCATTCTGGCGCTTCCGATCGTCGTTGCCGTGGAGTCCGTGAGGAAGAGTGGCCGCAACTCAAGTCCTGCCCCGGTTCCAGCTTCTGACGATCAACACCCGAGTGATCACGAGCAGCTCAACTCCTCTCCCAAGAGCAAGGTGGTGGAAGATCATACCGCTCCCATCCAAAACCAGCAGCACCACGAAGCCGATGACGAAGAGTCCGTGCGGAGACAGGAGGTGATCGATCCTCCATCAGTAACAGGCACGCCCCGTCTTCGAGTAAGTTGCTCTTCCTCAGCCAAGCAGTGTCTTCGAAAGTTGGCGGACGAGATCAGGCAAATGCCGCCGAGGGGAGAGGACCACACCGTTCTGCAAGCGCTGGTGAGCTTAGATCTGTGGATCGTCTTCTTTGCCACCACCGCAGGCCTGGGATCCGGCCTCATGGTGGTCGACAACTTGGGCCAGATGGGATCCTCTCTCGGCTACTCGCAGAGTAACATCGCCACCTTTGTCTCGCTCGTCAGCATCTGGAACTTCTTTGGCAGAGTGGGCTTTGGATTTGTGTCAGAGATCTTCCTCCAGAAACACGGAGCTCCGAGGCCGGTCTTCCTGGCTCTCGTTCTGGGAATTCTCGCGGTCGGCCACCTCTACCTGGCCTTCGCCTGGCCTGGAGCTTTCTACATCGGCTCCATTCTCGTCGGGATGTGCTTTGGAGCTCAAATGCCGGTCATGTTCGCTATCATCTCCGAGATCTTTGGCCTCAAATACTTCGGAACTTTGTACAACGTCGGGATCCTGGCCAGTCCTCTGGGAACTTATCTCCTCTCCGTCAAGACTGCCGGCCACCTCTACGACGTCGAGGCCGCAAAACAGCCGCAAAACGGAACATCCTCGTCGTCGTCGCATGATCTACTGTGCTATGGACCTCAGTGCTTCCGAAACAGTCTCCTCATCATGGCTGCCGTCTGCGTCTTCGGTTGCCTGATAAGTGTATTCCTAGCTTTCAGGACCAGGCATTACTATAGATCCATTCGTTCCGCGATGAAACAGAACCTGTAAGCCTCAACTATGACCGTAACGGATTTCGGCTCTGTCTTCGAATATGTGATTTCCAGGCTGCCTGAATCCGTCTAGCTGCGTTGCTTCTGAAGTAGTGGGACTCGCTTCTGCACAAGCAGCTATGTAAAAGGGAATGCTGCGTTAAGATACTTACTTGAGAGCACTCAGGACCCTGGGATTGCGGATATAGCTTATGTAGTTTGCTACAACATACCGCAAATCCTTCTCCTCTAGGCTGAATGCTTCCACGCTACTTGAGCAACGAACAGTCCTCGTAGAGAAAGCCAAACCCCTTGTTGGAGCTGAACTATCCCTTCTGCTGTGCTCGCTATTTGATGTTTCTCCTGTAAGAGACAAACATGAGTTCAAAAAGTCAATGAAATTGTAAAATACTTACTGGTGTTTAACGCTTCGTTGAGGCACAGATGTAGTAGCTCCTCCCCACAAAAGTCGCCCGACACAAGCGTATGTGTATTGCCATTCTTCCATACGCTCTCTAGAGTACCACGTACTACAAAGATCATGCGATGTATTGGAGCATCTGCTAAAAAAACTTCGCTGCCTTCAATGTACAACATCTCGTGAAGTCTTTGACAAATTGCATCGAGAACTTTGTCATCCATCACAGTAAACAGCCGAACCTGGTAAACATGAATTAATTCAGCAACAACACCAAAATGCTGAACACAAACCTTCGTCAAGAGCTCGAAGCACAAAAAGCGACGTATTTCTTTTTGCATATCTTCGGGCAAACGATCCAAGAGTTCCTCCTCATTCACACCTCTGGTCGATGCCCATTTCAATCTCACCGCCTGTCTCACGCGCCTGTGAGTACGCGTTAGGAAGGAAAAATAAGGACAGCAATACGACATACTTTCTTAAAACTACAGGTAATTCCCGTCGCCTCATCCATCTCTCAACATCATGTCGTCGTAGCTGCATCTCAAGGTGCCTGACAAAGATATCTGTTATGTAATTTTCGACAAAAACTGACATGCATACCTGCGTCCAAGGGACTGGAGAAAATTTTGCATGTTTCCAATAAGAAGTGCAAACAAAAGTAGTCCCAGACCAATAACACCGAAAGTGAAAAACACTTCACCAACAAAAAGGCTAGGCTGCAAGTTCCCAGCGAGCGTACTAATTTGCTAAAAGATATAATGTGAGGAAACAAGAAAAATAGCAGTCATTCTTACCAAGAATCCCCAAAATAGCGAGTATACGTATTTGTGAATTGCACTGTCGTCCATGGCGACAGGAACTGCGATCGAATAGATGCCATAAGCGAAAGATGCATTCACCAGACATTTACTCGATGCATTTGAGGAATTAGTCCAGACCAGCCGGGCCCCTTGCTGCAGTGCCTGAATGTTGTGCCCATTTCCACAGTCAAGAAATTCTTTTCTGCAGACTGGCCTTTCAGCTCGACAAGTGTTTATCAGGCACTGATTTACACGCTGCAAATTATAGGCAACATCAGTACTATGAGACTATAACCCGTGTTTCTCAGTTACCTGTAGACCGAACAAGTACCAGCATGATCCCACCACATGACCCGCAAGCAGGTAGATGAACAGATTGATGGTGAAGTTGGCCCAAGCAGTTTCAAAGATGTAGCCGCCACTCTGAGAGCGACCAAACAGCAACGGCAAAAACCTGACCATCCTGGGTATGTATTGCAGCAGAACGACAAAACGAAGGAGATTCTTCACATAATTTGCATCACCACCTCTTCTGGGAGATCTTACCACTGTCCACAGCATCACCTGTATCAAATCATAAATTACGAGCTCAAATTTTACTGCCTTCAGCAGCTTACCTGGGGTAGTGGAAGCACTGCAACCACATCAACTATAAACCAACTTTGCAAATAATGCAAGGCAATAGTTTTGGGATCGTCAATCAAAACACCAGTTCCAGATGTTTGAGAAGCAAGCGCAAAGTACGCCAATCTGAACTGCCATCCATTAAACAGCGTGCTCTATCAATCGAGAAAATCAAAGGAAAAAGCTAAGAACAAGATACCTGAAGAAGCATGTGTATAAAGTAAATTCCATCAAAAATGCTCCTCACAATAGTCACTCCAATGGCTAACTCCTGGTTGAAGACAATGCAAAAGTATCCCTAGAGAATGAACAAGACAAGCATGAGTATAAAGCTTTTGCTTCTTCGCATAGAAATTACCTGCTTGGCGGAAAATATAAAGAAGAACAAAGGATCCACAAAGACGGCGATGAGACAGCATACTCCAAACACTTGATTCCATCTCTGGATGACTTTGGTGTGGGGATTATAAATCGCTGGCCTCCACTTGACAATCCCGAGCGCTACCGATTTAGCCTCGCTGAAAAGGTTGCGACTCTTTTTCATCTGGAATTCTTTCACAGCTAAGTCTCAATCAAATCAAGCCTAAAGAATTCTTCTTGCTCTACCTGGCTGCCGGCCGAATAATCGATATACGAAGGGCAGGTCGTGCAAAATGGATCATCGCAGCGCCCCAGCAATCCAGACTTGAGTAGATGCTCGTGCCTGCCGCCGGGAACGGCCAATTCCCTCCCGGCGAGCTCCTCCCCATCGTCCTCCACCTCGATTCCAAAATCCTGCGAGAAATGCAGCTCCATCGACGAGCCGCCAGCGCCATCGGCCCGGCTCCGAGGCATGCCTGCGCGAAATGGCCGAGAAAAATCCCGCGCTGGAGTTGGAGATTTCGCCGCTCCCTCGCTCCCAATCCGCGTTCCTGTTGCTACCGTGGAGAAAAAATCATTTGCCCTACCCGGAGAAGAAGAAATTCCCAAAAAGAGGTACAAGCCGCCTTTGTCCTTCACTGGCATATTTATCAGAGAGAGGTTTCGATCCTCCGACCCTTGGGTTATGGGCCCAATACGCTTCCGCTGCGCCACTCTGATACTACACACTAATCACGCATCGCCTTAATCCACAACCCGGTCAAACGGTAATATTCTAGAGCATATTCTTGCCAACGCGCAAGAACCGCAACGCGATCATTTATTTCATCCCACCCACCAGAGGAGAAAAAAGAAATGATCTGGCGGTCCGCGAGTAGCACAAATCCGGCGCTGACGTGGCGCCCGGACGACAAATAGAGAAAATGGGAAAGTGACACACACACTCTCTCTCCTCCCTCCTCTGTACAACACAGAGAGTGTGTGAAGTCTCTGCCCAGCCGCTGGCTATGGCGTCTTTGCTGCCCGCTATAAAACTGCCACTGCTGCCTCCCTCTCGCCCGCCCAGGTAAGATCAAACACAAAAAGAGATTAACGCATTGCTCCTCTCCATCCATCGATCGATGCTCGTCCCTCGTATAGATAGACATTAGCTCGCGAGAAAATAGCAGGCGAAAAAGCAAGCGCGCATTCATCGATCGAGAGGATCCTAGGATCAATGGCGACGAATGGGAATGGATTCGGCCCCCACTCCAAGCTCGACAGCAGCCCGCCCAGCGATGGCAGGAGCAAGCGCTACAGCCGGAGGAGGAAATGCCTGGTGTGCGGCGGGATCACTCTGGCGGTGCTGGTGGTGATTGGCATCCTCCTCCTCATCCTGGCGCTCACCGTCTTCAAGCCCAAGAGCCCTGTCATCTCGATCGACTCAGTCCAGCTCCAATCCTTCAACGTCTCGCTCAATCTCTTGTCCCCGCGGCTGGAGCTCGGCCTCACGATGTGGGTGTCGGTCTACAATCCAAACCGGGCGAGCTTCAAGTACACAAACTCCACCAGCGTGATCACGTACCACGGCGACGAGGTTGGCAACGCCAGGATCCCAGCAGGGGAGATTGGAGCGCGCGGCCGCGAGAAATTCCCCACCGATGTTAGCATCCAGGCGATGCAAATCGTTGGAAACTCCAATCTCTTGCCGGACGTGGCCTCGGGCTCCATCCCGATCTCCACCCGGACCGTCGTCTCGGGCCGGGTTAACGTTCTCAACGTTATCAAGCGCCATGCTACGTCCACCTCGGTTTGCAATGTGACCATCTCCGTGGCCAGCCGGAACGTCCAGGATTTCAAGTGCTCGCACAAGACCAAGCTTTAGAGGGATCGATCGAACGAGGAATCTTTAGAGTATCGTGGCAGGATCAATGGGCGCGTTAGTGGAAGCTTTATGAGCGCTTTTCCTTGATGAGCAAGGTTGGTATACGTAGGTTTCACTCGCTCGCTATTCACACATCTTGTTGTTATTGTTTCGATTCTTGCAAGTAGTTGGAGGAAAGTGACTATAGGAGAAAGATTTGTACGATTACGAGTTATAATCTCATGAGTTACGCTAGTAAGAAAAGGTGGTGAGAATTTTTGTTTGGTTCCTCTCAAGGAATCATAGAGGTCAATGCGGTTTGGTCGAGAGGTCAAGGCTTTAAATTCGGGTCGAGAAGGATTCTTCCATACTTTTATTCGCTGGATGTTTCCATGGTGCTTTAGGAATCTTTTCCTTTTCCTCTTGTCATGTTTCTAGCTCGGACATTCCGTGAAGAAGTTGCTGCTGAGAAGATCCAATTCTCGGCCACCTCGAGCTCGAGCGCGCGATTAAAATGTAATGTAATCGGCGGCCAAATGCCAACAGAAGACAATCCAAAAGCTCAGTTTTAAGCGAGTTTAAAATGCGCGAGATTTTGAGCAGAATAACAATGCGTTTGAGGGAATGTGGGAGTTTCTCCTCACGATCTTTGTGATCTTCCCGAGTCTCGATTCCGCTCGTACAAATATGATTTCTTCCGGAGAACCAAACGTATTCAATGTCAGGCAATTCAACGCCCGGGGAGATGGAATTCAAAACGATACTCAGGTGAGTCAAACCTCAGTCAGCACGAGATTAGTCACGAAAATTAAGAGGATTAAAGGCCTTCCTAGATGCTTGGAACGCTGCTTGCTTGGTGGAAGACTCCGTTTTTCTCATCCCACAGTCATTCACCTTCTTGATCTGGCCGGCATCTTTCAAAGGACCATGCAAATCCAACATGACAATGCAGGTGATTGCTCAAATCATCAAGCAGATTCAAGGCTCTCCAAATTCTAATTATCTTGGTTGCCAAGATCGATGGAACCATTGTAGCTCCCGGGAGCCCGGATCAATACGAGCCTGGGCAGAGGAACTCGTGGATCTCCATCGTCAAGCTCACGAGTTTTAGCATCACTGGAATCGGAACAATTGATGGGCGGGGTCAAACGTGGTGGAACATCTCTTGCAAACACAACCCTTCTCCTGTAAGTTTCTAGTTATACGAATTCAGATCCTTGATATACATATCTATCATATATTCACAGGGATGCAATGACGAAGATGCCCCAACAGTAAATCTCCTTTCTATGATCTCCCGAAGCTCTCGATCGAAACTTCAATAGATTATCTTATATGTATCCTTGCGCAGGCATTGTGGGTGTTTGGATCGACGGGGCTAAACATGAGCGGCATTCGCATCCAAAACAGCCAGCAGATGAACGTCGCGTTCGTGTCATGCCACGACGTGATCGTCGCGAAAATAAGGATAGAGAATCCACAAAATAGCCCAAACACCGACGGCATTCACATCGAATCGTCCACGAATGTGACAGTAGAACACGCGGCCATTGGCACAGGTAGTACGGCAAAATGCCTTTTAGGGTTTCGTACGAATCACTCCTTTTTTCCCAGGCGACGATTGTGTGTCGATTGGATCGGGGTCGTCCAATGTCGTGATCAGGGATTGCGAGTGTGGCCCTGGCCATGGCATCAGGTTAGTGCTGATTAATCACGTATTGGTGGCTGATAAGCGAGATTAATTAGCAGCATTGGGAGCCTTGGCAAGGGAGAAAGCGCAGCTTATGTTTCCAGCGTTCTTGTGCATCGCGTGCAAATAACTGGAACCATGAATGGGCTGAGGATCAAGACATGGCAGGTAAAATGTAGGGTTTGGGGATTTTGGCGTCTCCGATCCATCGATCGACCGATCGATTGCATAGATCAGGGCTGAAATATCGATTTTGATCGCGGCAGGGAGGCCGCGGCAGCGCCAGCAACATCCGATTCGAGAATGTATCGATGAGCGGCGTTGCGAATCCCATCATCATCGATCAGAATTACTGCGACGCGCTGCGCCCCTGCTCGCCACAGGTAGAGCTTTTTCTTCGCGATATTTCATCGATCCTTGCAATTCTTTCGCAGGGATCGGCCGTCCAGGTGAAGAGCGTCGAGTATCTTCACATCCGGGGAACCTCCGCGACCGCCATCGCCACGAGCTTCGATTGCAGTGCCTCGCTTCCCTGCCTTGATCTCCTCCTCCACGACATCAATCTCACGCAGAGCTCGGGAGCTCAAGCCTCGGCAAGCTGCTCCAATGCGTTCGGTGTTTCATCCGGCAGCGTCGTCCCAGCGAGCTGCCTCGCGTGACCGGAATTTAGGTTATCTTCGTGCGGGGCCTGAAGGAATATGCTTCTAGCGTCGCGATCCTTGGGGTAGGGCATATTCTGTCTGGCTGATCCCTGAAGAGGGGATCTCGGGAAGGCTCCGTCTCTCTCTCTCTCTCTCTCTCTCTCTCTCTCTCTCTCTCTGCTTTGCTCATCTTTGGCGGCGCGTGGCGCTTCTCCATCGTCAGGGGGGTTCCAATTCTTCGAGACTAGGTTTGCGAATTCCATTTTCTTGCGAGCTGTGAGCAGGGAATGCGCAGTGGTGGCTTGGTGTCGCGAATGGAGGGCGATAGGATTGTCGTCAACGGGTTCGCAGCCGGGGGGAATCCAGGGGTTTCGGCGGCGCGGGGCGCCAGCAACGATCACAGCCTGGAATCTCTCAAGTTGGAGCACCAGCTCGTGAGAGTTCCCTACGAGCACCTCAAGAAATCACTCCGGACGAGTACCAGGATGGTGGAGAAGGAGGTGAACGCCGTGGTCGCTGGGGTCGCCGTGGCTGTGGATAAAAATCTCTCGAAACAAGAGGCGGTGGAGCAGCTTACGTCGCTCGTCTCGCGTCTCCAAGGCCTCAAACGCAAGGTTTGCTTTGGTTTCGTCTGGATGGATTGATCTGATCTTTCTTCGCAGCTGGATGAGAGCAACAAGCTCGAGCACGTCCAGGTCCAGAGATGCCGAGCGAGAATGGATCACTTAACGATGCTCCGCGACGGGGACAAAGATTGCCAGAAGAAATGGAATGAATTGCGGGTCGACAGGATCATTGTCGACTACTTACTTCGCAATTGCTACTATAGCACGGCCCAGTTGCTCACGGAATCTTCTAACATCCAGGTAAGAACCCTTCACTCTCTCAGATCGCGACTGAGACAATTAAGGAGTTGGCTATGGCTATACTGAAGCTACTCATCTTCAGGAACTTTGCGATGCCGATATTTTTGTAGATGCGCACCGAGTTATCGAATCACTCCGCAAAAAAGACTGTTCCGAGGCCTTGGCATGGTGCACCGAGAACAAGTCCAAACTAAAGAAGTATAAGGTCTGCAACTCTTGCTTCTTTGACCAACTTACCAGCGATTGCTTTGCAGAGCAAGCTTGAGTTCAAACTCAGACTACAGGAATTCATTGAACTGGTTCGAAGCGAACGTATGATGGACGCAATTATCTACGCTCGCAAGTTCTTGTCTCCGTGGGGTAGCACTAATCTAAAGGAGCTTCAGCAGGCTATGGCAACGCTTGCTTTCAAGAGCAGTACCGATTGTGCGGGCTATAAGGTCTAGCGTGGTATTTTTCCTTCGTCTAGCGTATCCCGCTTGCTTGACCAACTTTCTCATCGTTTTGTAATTTCAACTTGTGCAGGCTTTCTTCGAAGACAGTCAATGGGATAGCCTTGTCGAGCAATTCAAGCAAGAATTCTACAAGCTTTACGGAATGACCAACGAGCCGCTTCTACACTTACATATGCAGGCCGGTTTATCAGCGCTTAAGACGCCGTAAGTGATCTATATCTATCCGCTTTCTGCGCTTTCTCTAAAGATCTACTCTTTCTTCCTTCCAGATTTTGCTACGAAGAAAGCTGCACGAAGGAAGACCCTTTGTCACAGGAAAACATCCGCAAGCTCGCAGAGCCACTTCCATACGCAAAGCACATTCACTCGAAGCTCGTGTGCTACATTACCAAGGAACTTATGGACGAAGACAATCCTCCACTTGTTCTACCAAATGGTTATGTCTACAGCAAAAAGGTTCGTTCATCACTTTCGTGTCATCGTCTTCCCTTTTCTACAAGTCAAAACTTTACTCCATGTCCACACAGGCCTTGGACGAAATGATCCGAGCCGAAGGGAAGATTACGTGCCCCAAGACTGGCTACGTTTGCAGCATGAGCGAAGTTCACAAGGCCTACATTTCGTAAGGATCTCGCAAGAGTGTACTCTACTATAGGAAAAAACTACTTGAAAACACAGGTAACTGTCACGATTGTAAAACGAATCTCAATTGACAGGAAGAGCAGCCAACATGACGATCAAGTGAGCTCGCAATTGAGCCCCGGTCCAGCTCCATTGAAAAACTGGCCAGTCCAAGTGTGGCCTTCGTTGTCAACGTAAGATCCGATCCCGTGCATCCGGTTTTCTCGCCATTCACCAGCGTAGGATCTTCCATCTGGCCACTTTGATCCAGCGCGAGTTCTCAGAGAAAAGAGAGAGTTTGTGGACGAAGAACTCTACCTTGAAAGTTCCATTGCCGTGATACTTGCCATTCTCCCAGGTCCCTTCGTACGAGGCACCGCTAGCATACTTGAATGATCCTGTTGGTCATCTACTTGTTAACTCTGATAGATTTTCTCGCCTCGTCTACCTGGGCCGTGCATCAAATCGTTCTTCCATTCTCCCTCGTAGGAGTAATTGCCATCGATGTAGTGGCCTTTCCCATCGCGAAGTCGCTTGGGTTTATCTACCTTGTAAGAAGAAACATCGAAGTTATAGAAAGCATCCAAAGTTCTTCCTTGTCGAAAATTGGGGGAATACCTGCGGCGGCTGGATCGGCCGGGGGCGGCGCGCCAGGCACTGGAGGCAGCGGCGGCTGCAAGATCCAATCTCCTTCTGCAAAGAAACAATCGATGATCGAATCAATCATCGCGGACTGCGAGAATTGAGCAAGAATTTACCATAAGTCCCGCCGCCAGGATAGTAGAACTTCCCAGTGCTCTTCACGGGCTCCACGGGCGCTGGAGCCATGGATTAGACGCGCGGATGGAGGGAAGATCGAAGCATTTTACCAGGAGCTGCTTTCTTGGGCGCCATTTGTGAAACTGTCCCCTCTGCCCTAAAAATTCGAATAGAGTTAGGGCAAAGTGAGGGAGGGGGAAAAAGAGAATATTCTAAAAGAATGAGCTTAGCTTGGCGCCATGGTAAATATTTTTGAAAACGAAGATAACGAATTTAATGCGATCCGATGGCACGGATGTATTGTGACCATGGGCCCCAACGGCCGGAAGCGCGCCACGTCGCCGTCCGGTTAGGTCTCACTGCGGTTAAACTAGGAGGTGGGCGTGATGACGTGCACTGTTTCAACGGGCGGGGGCGGCGAGCCCCTGAGCGATTCTTTCGTCTCTGGGGATCAATGACGCCATAGATCGATCAAGAGGAGGCGGCGGTAATCCCAGGTCCCCAGCCGCGCCGCCGCTGGAGGGATTGATTTCTCCTCTGCCGCACGGATTCCTCGCCGCGATCGGGCTCGCGCCGGCGCTGGGGCTTTTCTTGTTTTGGCCTCTCGGCGATTCATTGCGATTGCGTGCGTCGCCTGGGGGGGGATTGATGGAAATCTTCGCTCAATGAGGCTTCTTGGCGGCAATGATCAGCAGTTTGATGCGGCAGTTGGTCAGGCAGAGCCAGGAATCCGCGACTCCCAGCGGTGATCGGATCGATGCTCCTCCCAAAGGTCCGGATGATGAATCCCCGCCTCGAGCTTCGCCTCTGACTCCTCTCAAACTCAGGTCGGAGCAATCTCCACCTCCCGGGAATGAGAATATTTCGCCCTCTCCTCTGCCGCGGGCGATCGCATCACTGTCTCCAGGTATGGCGAAGTAAAGTATAATTCGGTATATCGAATTCTATTTTGTCCCTATAGGAGCATCGGCCGGAAAGAATGAGCAGTGTTCTTCCACAGGGTTTGAGGTACGGCTTACTTTCTTTTTTTCTTTTCTCAAGTTCCAAATTAGCTAAAATCTATGTTCCGGTTTTATAGAGTCCCCGCATCTCCGATTTTGGGAAGGATACTGATTCTCCAAGGTTTCAAGCGCTGCTACAGCTTACGAGCGGCTTAAAGAAAACCAAGCTACGAAGCCTCAACAAGAGCTTTGAGGTAGAGGCAAAAGATCTACACGCAAACATGTATTGGCGGCCTCACAGCTTTAACGACGTTGAGGTTGGTGTGCACTTTCTTTTTTTGTTCTTTTTGTTCTTCTTTTTTACACCACCTTTTCAGGAAATCATCTCAGCTTTACGTGAAAAATTCAACTTGGCAAAGGAGGAAGTAAATGCAGAGCTTGCGGCGTTTGAGCTAGAGTTAAAGGAGATTCTGCGGACAGGAGACGTGCCTCCCGGGGAAGAGAAAGGCTTCGAAGAGCTGCTGGCTGTGGCCCGGGCATGTCTTACGATGACGCCCTTCGACTTTCAGCAGCAGTGTGAGCGTGTGGTCCAGGCGCTCGATGAGAAGAGGCAAGAGCAGTCAAATGGTCTGCTGAAGCAGCTTTTCACGCGCATTCTCTTCATCCTCACACGCTGTACTCGCTTGCTCCAGTTCCGGAACGAAAACGGTCTGAACAAGGATGGCTGCCTGAACAGGTTTCCGAGACATCCAAAGTCCGACACCATCGCTGATGCAACGGATGGAAAGGATTCGCGGTCCTGTCCGGCAACACTGAAGTCGTTAAAGCTTGAAGACAGGGTCCTCAACAAAAACCAAGATGAAAACACAGCGAAAGATGGTTCTCGTCAACTGGAGCAGTCAAGCAACGGGCTTGTTTGCCGGATATGTGAATTACGGGTTCCAGCGTTTTTCTTTGAAGGACATTCGCGTGTATGCGCGGCTGCTGATCGGTGCGATCATGACAAGCTGGGGTTCGATGACAGGTTAAACAGACTCGCTGAGACTTTGGAAAAAGTCGTAGAGACTTGCTCACCGAAAAGCCAGGCAGAAGGTGACAGTTTGTCTCCTAAGCGAACAGACGATAACACTCCCCGGTCTCCGTTTTCCTCTGGTTCCATGGAGGAAGCGGATGATGTCTACGAGGTAACATTTATATTTTCTTTGCTCGTGATAAAAGTTTCTTCTCTACACACAGATTGAAGAACTGGCATATCTTGCTAGATGTGTCGCAAGAGTGAACGTCCTAGACGAGTCTGCTCTGGAACATTTGAGTGTTTGCAGTCAGAACGTTGAAAAAATCCTTCATGATTGTAAGGCCGAAGGTTTGACGGCAATTACATATGGAGAGAGAATAAGATCTCTTGTCAGGTAAGTTCGTTGTGTTGATGTAGTGTTCGTTGGAGCTACTGAAAATGCTGTTGCAGGCAAAAGTACTTGGAAGCTTCTAAAGCTTGTGAGCATAATGACTGTGTATCAAAGGAACCTGCACCTTTACCTTGTAAGCACAGAACCAGCATTGAGGACTTCGAAATTATCAAGCCTATCAGTCGTGGCGCGTTTGGGAGGGTGTTTTTGGCCAGAAAAAAGACTACTGGTGATCTGTTTGCTGTCAAGGTCTGGAGCTATCATTTATATTCGTAGATTTCAAAAAAAAAAAATCTGTTATGCTTTAATCAGGTTCTTCGAAAATCTGACATGATACGAAAAAATGCCGTACGGAGTGTTCAGGCTGAGCGCAACATCCTTATCTCTGCTCGAAATCCATTTGTGGTAAGTTCACAAGTTTGACGTCTCAAACCCTGCTTAACATTTGGTTTGTAGGTCCGTTTTTTCTATTCTTTCACATGCAGCGAGAACCTTTACTTAGTCATGGAGTACCTGAACGGAGGCGATCTATACTCATTGCTCATGAGTATGGGATGCCTTGAGGAGGACATGGCACGCGTTTACATCGCTGAGCTCGTACGTAGTTAGGAAGACCCTGAGTATGTTGTGACGTTATATACAGGTCCTGGCGCTAGAGTATCTGCACTCTTTAGGAGTTGTACACCGAGACTTGAAGCCTGGGAACATACTGATTGCGCACGATGGACATATCAAAGTAAGTGAATGGTGGTTTTTAAGTGACTAAAATTGTGCTTTCAGCTGACCGACTTCGGTTTATCAAGAATGGGTCTTATCAATAGCACTGACGACCTTGCTATTGCTATGAATGACGATAGGGAACATAATCAGCTAAAATCAGCAGTGGGGACGCCTGACTACCTGGCCCCTGAGATTTTGCTGGGAACTGAACATGGTAACGTTTTTCTTACTGACACGAATTGTTGTTTTCATTGTACTGTTTTGATAGCACTTTTCTTACGGATTGTTGTTTTCATTGTAGACCATGCCGCCGACTGGTGGTCTGTTGGGATTATCTTGTACGAGTTTCTCACTGGTGTTCCTCCATTCAATGCCGAGCATCCTCAGGTGCCTACCGAGGAATCATTTTGTCAATTATAACGCTCTTTCTGCAGATCATCTTCGACAACATCCTTAACAAGAAGATTTCCTGGCCGCGAGTCCCGGAAGATGTATCATATGACGCCTGTGATCTAATAAACAGGTATGAGCTTCAATACACCAGAGCTCCATCTCAGAAACGAAACTTACACAGGCTCCTCACCGATGATCCAAAACGACGCTTGGGTTACCGGGGTGCCGGAGAGGTGAAGGCGCATCCATTTTTCAAGGATGTGAAGTGGGACATGCTTGCGCAACAGAAGGTACAAGAGAAAGCAATCTCTTCAATCTAATGGCGTTTCGTTTCGCTGTGATAACAGGCAGCATTCGTTCCATGCCCGAGTGACCAGCATGATACCAGTTACTTCAACTCGAGGTCCAGGTCCATGGACAGCATCGAGGAAGAGGATTCATTCGGGAGTACCTGCAGCATGGACTTGTTTGAAAACAAGCTTGGCGACGAGGTAAGCGAAGCAAATCTTTACACTCTTTCTTATAGCTTTCCATTGCTATAGGCCGATGACGATTGCCATGAGCTCACCGAGTTTGGATCATTCTCCCACGTCACATTTAGCAACTTCTCTTTCAAGGTATGCGAGACTCTCCCTCTCTCTCTCCCATTTTTCTTCCATCCCCCACTCCATCTTCTCACCCAACTCTCATCTCCATCTCACTGCCGCGGTGGAAAAACCAAATTTTCAGAACCTCTCGCAGCTCGCGTCCATCAATTACGACTTATTGGTGCAAAACGGCACCGGCATGGAGTCAATGGGAGGCCGACTTTCCAGTCCATGACGAGAAACCGAAAACAATGAGAGGAAAACGAACGAAAAACGAAGAGAGCCTCTTTTGTAGCCGATTGTAAATACATTTTTCCCTTCGTACAAGTTTTTTGCACGGATGGCAATATCGTACGTGTTAGTTGGTACGGAGTTCTAGCAATGTCACGGGACTGGGACATTCTTACAGTTAAGACGCGGCGGTTCGCATCATCAATCAAGTCTCGTCGTTCGCGTCGGGCTTGCGCGTCTGTGAATGAATCCCGTGAAGAAGAAGAAGACGAGTAGGGGATCGGCAACGCTCCCAAATCTCTCTGGATGTTGTCAGCGAGGACCCATCGAATCGATCCAAGGAATCGCGCAGTTCTCATCAGATGTTTAATTCCGGAGGAGGAGGAAGCAGTGCTCGGATGCGCTATAGCACTAGCACCAGCGCTTCCACATCGTCGCCCACCAATGCCGCCAAGATGCGCGCGGCGGCGTCGCTCCAGTCACCGCCCAAGACCAAGCCCGGTATGGTAGATTCCTACCATGGGGACTGGAGCCGCTCCAGCAACTCCACCTCCACCATTGCCACCAGCAGCTCCAAGAGGAAGAGCCTCAAGCAGCACGACCACTTCGCCAGCCCGCCCCGGAGAGTCTCCCTCGCGGTGGAGCAAAAGGAGAAGATCCTGAGCTTGACGGAGCTCAACAGCGCGCTGTCCAAGGAGGTGTCGGGGCTCCAGCAGGACAAGCGCAACCTCGCGGAGAGAGTCAACACCCTCGAGGACGATTTGCGCACCATCGGGGACAAGATCTTGAGCCTGGAGCAGGAGAAGCGCGAGCTGGAGGGGCGAGTGGACGAGTCCCGCGCGGATCTGGCCGGACGGGAGAGCAAGATCCAGGCGCTGACGCACGAGAAGCGCAAGGTGGAGTCGGAGAAGCTGACGCTGCTCGACGCCAAGGGCTCGCTCGAGTCGCAGCTGGTGGAGAGCGACAAGAAGGTGAAGGAGAGCTCCAAGCGCGCCGAGGACGCCGAGGCGGTGGTCGCGGTGGCGGTGGAGGAGATCGACAGCCTGGGCCACCGCCTCCAGCACCAGTCCTTCATCTCGGAGATCGCCAAGAAGATCGAGCTCAACGGGCTGCAGTCGTGCAAGGGCGCGCTGCGCAAGGAGCTCAAGCGCTTCTCCGGCATGGTGATGAAGGCCAAGGAGGAGGTGGGCGAGGCGCGGGAGCTCATCCAGGCGCTCAAGGCGGAGGAGGGGCGGTCTCGGGAGGAGAGGTCTAAGCTGGAGCGCGCGCTCGAGGCGGCGATCGAGCGCTCGGGGCAGCTGGAGAAGCAGGAGAAATCGCTGCTGGGGCACGTCCAGCTGCTGGAGGAGAGGGTGGTGGAGCTCGAGACGGAGCTGAGGGCCGTTAAGGCGGAGAGGGAGAGGGCAGTGGCAGAGGCCTCGGCGGCGGAGGAGATGTGCTCGTCCGAGCACGGCCTGGACGCCATCCGGCACAGCATCGCGCTCCTGCGCGAGAACTCGCAGCGCGGGATGGAGAAGGTGGCGCTTCTGCAGCGGCAGATCGCCGAGGACCAGCTGCAGGGCGGGCACGCCATCGATCTGGACGCGGCAAGGGCGGGGCTGGAGCAGCAGATGAAGGAGATCATGGCGGGATCCATGGAGGCCATGGTCAAGGCGGAGGAGCAGCTCCTCCAGCTGCGGCACGAGGTGGACGGGTTGAGCGCGGCGCTGGCGGTGGCCAGGGACGCGAGCGCCGAGAGCGAGAGGGACGTGTGGGCGGCGGTGCGGCGACTGGGCCGGGAGGACTCGTGGATACCTCACATCCCTGCCAGCGCCACCTACATTCTAGCGCTGGGCCTCTTCGCCTACGCCATCTACAGCTCTTCGTCTAGCGAGTAGTGGATTTACCACAATGGACATTATTTTGACTTTCATTGACTTTTTTATTCGAATTTAAATTTAATATCTAAATAAAATATAACATTTTCGATTAATTTATCGTTTATTCTTTTGGTGACTTGCAACATGAAATTAAAACGATATGGATAGGAAGATAGCTAGGAAGCTGTTAAAGATGTATATATAACAGTGGTTTTAGATTTATTTATATCTATGGAAGTGTTTGGCTAACAGGAAGTTGAGATTGACATTTTTGTTCCTAACAGGAAGCTTGTGGACAAAGGTAGCGGCAGCAAACACTTACGCAACGCCATCAATTGAGACCTGGCTGCCGGCTTCCAAATCATAAACCTGAAGTAAAAACGGCTTCACAAGAACAAATTTCTGTTCCTGACTTTGGAATTAATCCAGCTGAAGCGGACGATTCCAAAAAGCTCATTGGCATTCTCCAGTCGAAGGGCATCACTTCCATTGGGTAAGACTGCCTTGTGATCATCTCGAATCTGAATTTGCTGCTGCTGCCTCCACAGCGAAGGTTGCAACCACCATTGACAAGGAAAGCTCGGATTGAAACGCATGTCACCCTGTTTTCACTGGTAAGTCATATTCTTCAGTCGTGATTTTTCTGATTTCACTTTGATTACCAGCTCGTAAACCACCCATCGCATTTCTAGCAGCAGAAGTCGATCAATCTTGCCCATTGAACTTGTTAAGGTATTCCTTGAGAAAGCAGAGAAAGTAAACTTTGATTACTGTAGTCTCTATTTACTCTTCGCTGATCAATGCACCTTTGGAAACAGACACGTAAAGAGCGCTGAAGAAGCTCACGACGACTTCATCGCTTGGTTCCGCAAGCATCTCTTAAGATGCAGCCATTTTCTAAGTAAAAACCGGCCGTTCGTGTACCTGTAGCGCTTTCAGAAGACTTTCGGTGTGTGGACCGAGTAAGCCTTTGTTTACAAATTTTCTTTATACAAGACCGCAGCATTTTAGTTATAGTTAGTGTCAATGCAGAAAGCTATTAAATGCGTGCTGTGAGAGAATTTTTAACACTTTTTCTTACATTCTTCACCTTGTTGCAGACTTGGGAGCCTGAAGCCTGAGGCCTATACAGGAAATGCAAGTGATTGGGAGGCCTGTCATCGATCTGAATGATCAATTAAATGAATCAGAGCTAAAAAAAGTTAATGATATTCGGATATATGCAAGGTTTATGGTGCAGCTGCTCATGAAAAGGAGGGGCGACTTCCTGGTGGACTCTGTAATGGATTGTTTGGGACAGAGGCTATGACACTAGCCATTGTGGACATGGCAAGATTACAGGATCCAGCATGTATTTGATCACGCGTGCGTGCAGGGTAGAGTGATGTGTGCAGGGTAGAGTGATGTGTGCAGGGCAGAGTGACGGGTATCAGCAGAATTGCAATGGAGGCCAACGTCCCCAAGAAGCCCACATATCATGACACTATGAAGGTATTTGGGATGACGACCTCACTTACACCAATGTTCGCCTTTGCATCGATGGCTACAAGAGGGCGCCAACAATGATTGAAGCAGTCCAGGAAGAGCTCCAGCAGCCACAGAAGATGCCATTGTTTAGACGACGTCTGATCAAGTACATGAGATTAGGCATGATACCCCGTGAGATTCGAGGGCGTGGCCCGGGATCGAGAAAGTTTCTGCAGGAGATGGTTTCTTGGGTGGATGTTCAGCGGTGTTGGATCACTGGAGATGCAGGTGCGGCTGGTGTTTGATGTGCGGATGTTGGCACATGAGTGGGAGTTGGTGTTGACAAGTCCAAGTCGTTGGATAGATTGCTTGGGATGTACACATACTGCTCGCCTGATGTTGAATTCGATAACGGGATGAATCAAGAGGATTTTGATCACGAGACTTATGATGAACTTGTTGAGGACCTGGAAGTTGCAAAGATGGTGGTGCAGAATGGTGGCTTCGACAAGATTTGGACCTGGCTAGGGAATGCGTGTGTGAATCTCTTCAACTTTCAGGTCGGGGGTGTGGAGGAGATCATCAAGTGGTATGGTGAGCTCAAATTCAAACCCAAGAGAAATGATGAATATGACGAGAACATTGAGGATGACTTTAGCCTGGGTGAACACCCAAATAAGCAGCAAGTGAAATACAAGATGACCAAGAGAGGTTTGTGACCTCTCAAAAGAAGTTCAAGCTCTGATCCGAAAGAGGAAGAATAAGAAGTAATGAGATTCTTGTAAGGTTAAATCCAGCAGTCAATAGGGTCCACTCTATTTAACTCTAGGGTCTCTCACGAAGCTGGCAAAAGACAAGGACAACTTCCTGAGAGCAAGTGCCACCCTCCATTCTCCTACTTTCTTGGGCGGAAAACTACCATGCAAGTGTTGAGGATTTCCTCACTGGAGCTAGAGCACCTTTTCTATCTAATGTATATGCTGTTTTGATAGAAAGATAAACTAATGATGCAAGAAGGTTCACTGCTACGTATACCTTTCCAAACAATAGTGATTGATGGATGCTAGAATTGATGCTTTACAATGGGTAGATAATGGTTATTTTTCTTTCAGAATCTAAAGATACTCAGACAGCATTTAATAGTGTGGAGGAGTCGTGGCATTAAATCTAAAACCCTCCACACAAGATCGGAAATACCAAGGCTAATGTATGCAGCGAATGTGCAGGAAATTTTTCTTTTTTCTTTCTTTCCAGTCTCTAGAGAGGTTCATGCACTCATGATATTTAGATGATGATTAAGTTCAACTCACTAGCGGGATTTAAGAGTCCCCAACATCATTCAGATATAGATTGAAGTTTGATCGAGTTCTTCTCAAGTCATGACAGGTCGGTCATCCACGCTGAATCACCCCCAAAAAAGTTTTGTACACTACCAACTCACAGTTTTTCTCTCTTATATAACAGCAGCAGCAATCGAGAACAAAAGAGAGATCATAGCAAAAAAGCCATAAGGGCCAAACATCTCTCCTTCTCGTGTTCCATTATTTTCTTTCTAACGCTACAGATCAAGGAGGATGTGAGAGAAATGCAAGCAAGCTGGGAGAGGAACAATTTCAAGGATTTGCTTGGATGAGGAAAGCTTGGTGTCGTCACGCTGGAGTTAGCTACGCGAGCTCGACCCTGGATCAGTCGGGCAGCCTCTCCAGCGTTGCTTTTGCAACGATGCTCAAGGCAATGGAACTTTTCCAACGTCCAAAACGTGCTTGACAAGCGAGGCTGCACTCACAGCGAGAGTCGATTTCCCCTTCAAAGAACTGCCTATCATAACAAAACTATCAACTTACAGCTTGCAACCGAATAGAATCCCCTCTTAGTTGCCTCGATGTAGTGATCGTGTTTGCTTTGCTTTTGCTAGAGCTGCTTTGCCTAGTTGAAATATCAAACAAAGAGAGATGACAAACCACACCTCCTTTGCTGTATATCTGCAATTCTGACTATCGTGATCCACTCGTAAATCCTCGACCACCTGTCTCAACAAAAAATCAGGGGACTCCGACCTTGAACCCAGGGCTGCATCGGAGCCATAGATTAAATCATGCACAGCATATAGTATATGCTAGCAGTTAGAACCGTTAGCTTTTCAAAGGGGGGAATCTGAATTGTGGATCCCTATCTCCATTCCATCATTTATCTTATCAATACACAACATTCTTTTACTTGTGCTTCTTCTCAGCCCTTGGAGATTGGGCCTTTTTCTCTTTTGTTTTCTTACTAATAATAGATTTCCAGCGAAGAGGAGTTTTTACACCTCTTCATTTGGCGACCACGGCTTTTGAATTCCCCTTTAGGTTCACAAATTCTTCCATTCTTTCTCCATTCTCTGTGCACAGATAGCGAGAACGATCCAGAAATTTACCCACCTCCCCAAATTTGCCCAAATTACGCCCTAATTCGTAAATTCGCCCAAATGCCACTGCCAACATGGATCAACAGCGTCCAAGCAGTCACTGCCCAATGCAGTAGAGACAGACACTTTCCAGAGGAGATCTTTGAAGAATCTAAAAGCTCTCTCTCAAGATCTCCAAGTCCAATCACCGATGGAGAACACCAATGACCCTCTTTGACAAGAAACTCCAATCTACCAGCACCTTCATCAGCAGATGCCCTCAGCAGCTTCATTGGCAAACTCCATCTCCGAGCACAAGACCACCCACTCCAAGCTCGAAACCTCAACTAGCGCGCTCGACACAAACCGACACCACTGCCGAAACAAACCCAAATTCCGTGTAGTCGTCGACCTGGCAATCCTAGTGCTCCGACACGATTCCAGTTCCTGCGCCCAGTCCCAATATTGAAGCACATCCTCAGAACCTACACCAACAACGAACCCATCACTTTGTTACCCGGTATCGGACAACTTGTCGAGGGACAACTTCACAATGCACCATTGATTTTTTCGACAACCCCTCCGACAAAGTCAGCAGCTCAGCACCAAAACAACAGTCCAAACTCGATTTGAAATCAACACGTTCGCTGCAACAACTCTCGCCAATCACGCCATCGCCCAATCCGGACTCGAACAACTCGATGACATTATCGAAGAAATCATTCCAGACAAACCCAAATATCTGAAACTCTTCATCAAACTCCATCTTGGCACCAGCAAGTGGAAGACCAGTTTGCATACTGCACCAGCACACTCGACCCAACACAACTCGGCTGAACACAACCCAACCCAACACGCACCACCATTGATATTTGCATTGAAAAGAAAGAACAAGCTCACAATGACTTTATCGACAATTGGCCCGCCAACAGTCTTCCCGAAGTTCTACCTGAACTGCATGATTGACTGCAGACACGAATCTGACACTGACAACCAGTAGAAGAATGCATGTATCCAAAACCACGAAGAACATCCAGCAAGTCGGAAGAAGATTGACAACGGCTTATCTGACGTTTAGATAGAGATTTGAAGAATTTAGAAACAAAGAGAAAGAAAGACCAAGAGAAGTTGAATCAAGTTGTTAGACCCTCGAAGAGAGAGAATTACATCTGACATGAATTATTACTACGAGCTAACTCCGACGAACTAGTATTGGACATCCGCAAAGAATACGATGACTACACAACACCACCAGACACACCACCGGTAGCACCCTCGATGGCACCCACTGAAGTGCCCGAGCCTGAATCAACACCCTCGATGGCACCCACCAAAGTGCCCAAGCCCGACCGAACATTCAAGCAGCTGACACAGACTACGCCGAGCAACAAAACATTTTTCAAGCAGCATACAACCACTTCAAAGGTACATTCACCATCCCCATCTACAGTGACGACGAATGACCAAGTTTCCCGCCCAGCTTCACAAACTTCACCAGACCAACACCATTTTCGCCATACCGACCGATCTTCATAACACCAATATATCCCACATTTTCTTCCAACATCTACCGAAGCTTGCTATCAGCAAGACCTTTCAAACATGCTTTCGACTTCAATGTGCCGACAAGACAACAACTCGACTTCACCAATTACAGTCGCACTCCACTATACCCAGTCAACAGCAGTAAAGACAAACAACCCAAATCGCCCAATAGTCAACCACTCGACGTCAACAACTCACACCAAGCTGCTGAACAGCTACAATCATCCAACAACAACAAGATCGACGAACCAATTGTCGATGACAACAATCTTCCACAGCAACCACAATCACCACACAACTATATGTTTGAAGAACACTTTGACAATTTAGAAGAACAACCACAACCAACATAACATAACTCCGACAAGTACGTTGACAACAAGTTCGAGCACCATCTTCCGAAAATCAACACCGGCAAGCAACTCGACACCGACAATGACATCAACGACACACCCGAAAACAGTCCCAACACAGAAGAGAAAACAAAGAAGAGTCCACTAAACAACAACAACAATTCACCACCTTCCTCTTACACCAACTTTGCCATTGACCCCGACAACCCCTTGCTACAAATCACCTTAGGACTCCATGGTGACAACCTGACAAAACAACCTCGACAATACTGACATTACTACCAACAGCAAATGGCAGTCACTACTGTTGTCGCCAACATACCTGTCGGAAGACACATCTCCTATCCACTATTTCATGGTCTGAAGTCAGAAGATGCCGAGAAACATGTTGAACAGTTTTGAGAAGCAATCTGAATCAACGGCCAGACGACCGAACTTCCATACTACTTCTGATGTACCCTTCAAAAGAGAGCCAACAAATGGGCTCAAGCGCTTCCTCAAAATACAAGTTTTGACAACCTCACACTCAAGCTCGTAGACCGATTCAAGTCTTCCCTCACTCAAAGCCAACAACTTCACAAGATCCAAAAACTCAAGCAGAAGTCCGGTCAATCCATCGACGACTACACTCAAACCTTCACTCGACATGCTAGCAAATGTGGCAACAGTGCCACCGAAACATTACTTTACCCATGGTACATGCAAGGACTCCAATGATCCCTCCAAGAAGCGGCAACACACATCAATGTTGCCACTTACCTCGAACTCGCAAGAGCCCTTCAAGATGTTCAAGCTCGACGAATGATAGCACAAGTAGACAACACGGATAACTCAGATTCTGACAGTAGTTCCGATGACGACTCTGATGATGAACTCGGAGAGAGCACCAAGTCAAAACTTTGGAAACTCAGAAAAACAATCGATAAGCTCAAGGGAAAAGCCAAGGCCGACATCAAAGAATTTCGATCTGGAATTTGGTGTACTAAGTGCAAGAACAAAGGACATCCGACAAGTGACTGTAAGCTCCAAATCTCCAAATGCTAGATCTGTGCCAAAGAAGGTCATGATGCCAAGACTTGCAGATTTCGAAATTCTCCAGAACTTCGACAAGTCTCGAACTATCCCCAACAGCAGTTTCAACAACCATATCCAAATCAATACTTCGACAATTACCAAGCACCACCTCCAACAAACTGGAGACCGCTGAGAAACAACTTCCAACACCAGAGTTGACAATGGAATGATCAACCTCGCTACAACAACTACAACAATTACAACAAGGACTACAACAACAACTACAATGATCAACAATACCTGCTGAACCGGAACTACCCGGCAAACCGAGACAACTACAACTAAGGATACCAACAATACCCAAGATACCAAAACCGAAGATACCAAGGCCAAGGTTATCAAGACCAGGCCTACCAAGGCAACTACAACAACCGACCATGGCAACCTCGACTTCAAAACCAAGGCGGTCCGTCGAGACTTGGTCCGCCGCCTCCTCGACAACAAGATCAGAACCAGCAGCAACCACCAACAACAAGGATGGTCGAGACTGACGAACTACCTTATGCCGACAATGATGACTCTGATTGTCAAGTCATGGCAGTACAAACCCGAGCACAAATTCGAGCAGAAAAACAACAACAACCAAACATCGTGAAGAGAATGGCCAGGAGAGCCCGACAAAACTCTGGGAATGGAAAAAGAAGCAGAAGTTAGCTGCCAAGATACAAAGGCAACTCACTCTACAACCACCTGAATTAGTGATTTTAGACTCCGACAATGAAGCTCAACCATCACCAGCTCGACAACAATGCCAAGACTCAATACCAGAAAACCAACAGACAAATCGTCCCACATCGACACCAACACCAGAACACAATTCGGAAAACTTCGACGAAGTCCAAGAAGTAGCAGAGACTATCCTCAACCAAAATATTCAGATCACCGTCGGCCAACTGCTGAAGATTGCACCCTACCTCACCAAACAGCTCACCGATCTGACATCTGCACCGACCAACACTTTGACAGACTCATCCACACTCAACTCGACACAGACAGCTGTTGACACATTTCGAACTGAGATTCAACCAGGCAATTGTGACAATGATGTTCCGACAATTGACCTATGACTTGACAAACACCTTGTTTGAGGAGCCATAATTGACAGCGGCTCCAGCATTAATATTATTGAAGAAAGTCTTGTTCAACAACTCAACATCGGCCCAGTCCATCCAGCACCTTTCAATGTCCAAATGGCCGACCACCAATCTATTCAACCCAAAGGCATCATCCGAAAAGTCAACACCACCATTCAAGGCGTCAAAATACCAGTCAACTATGTTGTCCTCAAACTACTAGAGCAAACTGATGGATACTCGATTCTCCTCGGTTGACCTTGGCTCCGAACTGCCCAAGTTTATCAAGACTGGCCCAATGACAATCTTATCCTTTGAGGACCGAACGGACCAACAGCCGTGTCGACAAAAGTGACCAAATCGCTGTCCAGCCACAACCGACCTATTGACTTGGAAGAATATAATCTCGAAGATGGCCTCGACGACTATGAAGAACAACAAATTCTCAAAACCTACCCCAATCTCAAACCTTTGGCTGAGATTGACCTGTTTCAAATTGTCGCCGACTTCCAACGAGAACGACCCCCGATTACATCAGCACTGAAAAATCCAGTCACTCGAGATACAAAACTCAAACCGCCACCGGCATTCACAATCAACAACCACAACAAAGTTGCCTACATTCCGTCCATTCCAGCTGACCAAAAACTCAAAAAAGTCAGCCTCGCTGACGACGGCAACAAACACAACATTGTACTCGCCACTGACATCTCGGCAAGTTTTCGAGTCAAAAGAAGAAACACTTGTTTGCTTGGAGTTACCGAGACCTTAAGGGAGTTTCACCAACACTCAGCCTTCACACCATCACCCTTCTTCCAGACTCAAAACCAAGAAGACAAGAAGCCTACCGGATGAATCCAAATCTGATGGAACAAGTAAAGAAAGAACTTGACAAGCTTCTCCAAGTCCAATACATCTACCAGATTCAGAATCCAATATGGCTTTCACCACTGGTGGTTGTGCTGAAGAAAAATGGCAAACTTCGAATCTACGTCAACTATAAACAACTCAATGACGCCATCGAAAAAGATGTCTTCTTGATACCATTTACCGATGAAGTTCTTGATGCAGTCGCCGGACATGAGATGTACTCCTTCCTCGATGGTTTCTCCGGCTACAACCAAATTCACATCACCGAAGAAGATCAGCACAAGACAGCATTCATCAGTCCATGGGGAGCTTATGCTTACCAACGAATGCCTTTTGGACTCTGCAACGCCCCATTCACCTTCCAAAGGCTCGTCACCAACACTTTTCAAGACTACCTCACTGACTTCATGAGAGTCTTCATGGACGACTTCAGCGTTTTCAGCTCGGAAGATCGACATCTTGAATGCCTGGAGAAATGCCTTAACAAGTGCGAGGAGAACAACATAGCACTCAACCCCGACAAATGTGCTTTCTTTGTCAAATCTGGAGTACTTCTCGGCCACGTTGTCTGCAAAGACGGCATTCTCATCGACAAGGACAAAGTTGACGTCATCTCCAAACTCGAACCGCCGAAGAATCAGAAAGAACTTCAGGGCTTCCTTGGCAAAGTCGGATATCACCGACAATTCATCCACAAGTATGCTCACTGTCAGGAATCCCCCAATTCTTGCCACATTCCTAACTCTCGCCGGATTCCTGACCTGCAGACCACATTCCTGACTCTCAAGACACTTCCCTATTCCTGACTCTCGAGACACCTTCCTATTCCTGACTCTCGAGACACTTCCCGATTCTTGAGTCTCGAGCCACATTCCTGATGATGATGTGGCGCCTCCTCGACCTCAGCTATATTTAGGCCGTCCTCGATCCAAGAGTGGTGGAGCTTCATCAGCCTATAGTATATATAGGTTAGCCTTGTTCTATATCTCCACAATCTGAATCAACGCCAGTCTAAGGCTTCTTCTTTGTTTCCACTAGCTTTTCTCTTTGTCTTTTTGCATTTTCCAATCTTGATCTTGTCAGGGGTCTTGACAGTTTGATTCAGATTGTGTTTTTTCGTTTTTTGATTTAGCTCGTTTTGATTGTTTGATTACCTTTGCCTTTTTTTCCCCCTTTTTCCTTTCTTCTTGCCAATGGAGTCTCCAAGCCATCCTGATTTCTTTGCTGAAGTCCTTGCAAAAATCCAGTCTGAGAATACCGAGCTGAAGGCGACCCTTCTTTGCATGCAGCAGGAGCTTGCTTCACTTTCGGCTCAAGGATCTAGCAAAGTTCCTGAACCGAAGGTGAGCTTCCCGGCGAAATTTTCAGGCAAGCGTTCGGAGCTTCGCGGATTCCTGAACCAGATGGAGTTGATCTTCGCACTTCAACATCGGCGGTACCCTACTCCCGAGTCTCAAATCGGCGCAATTGGGACGTTGCTCGAGGGTGCAGCTTTGTCATGGTTTTCTCCTCTTCTGGAGAAGAGCATGAAAGGGGTCGTGGTTCCAGAGCTGATGGATCTTCAATTGTTTAAAGAGAAGCTCGAAGCATGTTTTGGCGAGACGGATCGGGTTCGGGCTGCTACCACAAAGATGAGACGTCTCTCTCAGGGGTCTCATCCTGCCTTGATCTATGCTGCAGAGTTCCAACTCCTTGCTTTAGACACTCAGTGGGATGAGCGGGCCCTGATTGACCAATTTCGTTTCGGCCTCAACAACGGTGTCAAGGATTTGTTGCTCACCATGGAGGATCCCAAGGACCTGTCGGATGCCATCAACAAAGCTGTTCGATGTGACAATCGTCTCTTTGAACGTCGTCAGGAAAGTCGCCGCGCCGCTATTTTTCTGTCCCAAACTCAGGAATCCCAGCTTGAGTCTTCGGGGCATACTCCTGAACCTACTGCTCCGGTTCCAATGGATATTTCTGGTACTCCCCGACTCATTAGAGGGAAGTTGAGTCCTACTGAGAAGCAACGTCGAATATCTCATAATCTTTGCCTCTATTGTGCTGATCCTAATCACAAAGCAGCTGTATGTCCCAAGAAGCCTCCTCGACTGCTCGAGTTCACTCTGCCTCAAAGTCCACCTCTATTGCAGTCGGGAAACGACCCTGTCCAAACAGAGTAGGAGCTGTCTGTTTGGACTCCCCGAATAAAAATCACTTTTCTTCTTTATCAAGCTCCTCACCACCTTTCATCAAAGCCACCACCAATTCCCGCAACTTCCGCATCCCATGTCTCCTTTCTTTCACCGGACAATCAGGACTCAAGGCTCTGGCATTACTGGACTTGGGTGCAACTTCCTGCTTCATGGACATGGACTTTGCTGCCCGACATCACGTTCCTCTTTCTCCTACCATACGGGATTTGAGGGTTGAAGGCATCGGCAGGCATTTTGTGTCTCCATTTTCTGGACTTAAGGAAACGTTGCCCGTTCGAGTACACATCGGGTCCACCGTCACCGATATCGCCTTCAACATCATCAACAGCAAGTCCTCGTCTGTGGTGCTTGGTCTTCCTTGGTTCCAACTACATCAGCCTCAGATCTGTTGGAAGGAATTACAGCTCATCTCTCCCACGGCTTCCCCTGCTGTTCATCGAGTCCGAATCAGGAAAAGTTCCCTAAACTCAAATTGGGGTTCTATTCCTGACTCTATAAAGTTTTCACCCTCTTCTTTTTCCTCTCTTCCATCTTACACTGGACCGTATTCTCATCTCATCATTCCATTTAGTCGTACGCCTCCTCCTATCTCCACAATCACTATGAAAGAACTCCTTCATGAAGAACCTCTTTTTCTTTTTGCTTTGCATGTTTCTCTTGTCAGTCTTTCTGAGAAGTATCATGATTTTGGGGATGTGTTTGACAAGAAAAAAGCTAGTGTACTGCCTGTTCATCGGCCTTATGATTGTCCCATTGATTTACAGGAAGCCTATCTATGGGTTATCCCCGTCCGAGCTTAAGGCCCTCAAAGAGTACGTGGATGAGAACCTTGCCTCGGGCTACATTCAGCATTCGCAGTCCCCGGCTGGAGCACCTGTCTTCTTTGTCAAGAAGAAGGATGGGAGCTTGCGGCTAGTCATCGACTACTGAGGTTTGAACAAGGTGATTGTTTGGAACCGTTATCCGCTGCCCCTGATCTCGAACCTGTTGGAATGCCTCGGCGGTGCCCGCTTCTTCACCAAGATCGACCTTCGTGGAGCATACAACTTGATCCGGATCCGGCCTGGTGATGAATGGAAGACTGCGTTCCGAACCCGCTATGGCCACTTCGAGTACAGTGTCATGCCATTTGGCTTGACAAATGCTCCAGCAGTTTTCCAACACATGGCGAACGACGTCTTTTGGGAGTTTCTTGATCAGATGGTGATCGTCTATCTCGATGACATCCTCATCTACTCAAAAACTCAGGAGGAGCATGACAAACATGTTCGCAAGGTGCTAGCGAAGCTGCGAGAACACGGCCTATACGCGAAGCTTGAGAAATGTTCCTTTGATCAGCAGTCTATGGAGTTCCTTGGGTACATTGTCACTCCTGAGGGTATCACGATGGATCCTGCCAAAGTCAAGACTATTCTCGAATGGGAGCCTCCACAATCAATGTCGGACGTTCAGGTTTTCCTTGGTTTCGCCAACTTCTACCGCAAATTCATTGATCACTACTCTGACATTGTCCTTCCTCTCACACATCTCACTCGCAAGGATGTTCCCTTCTCTTGGTCTGCTGCTGCCCAGCAGGCCTTCGACACACTCAAGGCGGCCTTCAGTTCTGCTCCTGTCTTGATCCATGCTGATTCCTCACAACCTTTCTTCATCGAGGCTGACGCCTCTGACTTTGCCATTGGTGCTGTGCTGTCTCAACTTGGAGCGGATCACGAACTTCATCCGGTCGCTTTCCATTCTCGGAAATTCCAGCCTGCGGAGATCAATTACGAAATCCACGACAACGAGCTCCTTGCCATCGTGGATTCCTTTGGAGAGTGGTGCCGTTTCTTGGAGGGGGCGAGCCATCAAACAACAGTCTGGATGGATCACAAAAATCTCGAGTACTTTGCCACTTCCCGAGTTTTAAGCCGTCGTCAAGCAAGGTGGGCACAATTCCTGAGTCGGTTTGACTTTGTTATCAAGTACAGACCTGGAAAGTTTCAAGGCCTTCCTGATGCTCTTTCAAGGCGCTCCTATCTTAGTCTCAGGCCTGGTAATCCTGCCTTCGATCAACAGGATCAAGTTATCCTCGGTCCTGATCGGCTTCAAGTTATGGCAATTTCCCTGGCCCCTCAAAACTCCTTCTTGATGGATGCAATCAGAAACGATCTTCAATCCGATGATCTGCCTAGCGACATTTTCCCCCATCTTCAGGCTGGACACCCAGTGACTCCCGACTGCCGGCGATTTGACGAGTTCGAGTTCTTAGATGGCTTATTGTACCGTGGGGAGCAGCTTTACGTTCCTGAAGGTGATGCTCGAAGGTTGGTCCTGATGGCGTGCCACGATAGCCCGATTGCTGGTCACTTCGGCATTGCGAAAACCTATGAGCTAGTTGCACGAGACTTTTGGTGGCCTCACATGGACGACTACATCAAAGCTTTTGTTACCTCCTGTGACACTTGTGCCCGAAATAAGGTACCTCGCCACCTTCCTTCAGGTTTGCTTCGTTCCCTTCCGGTCCCTTCAGGTCCTTGGGAATCCATCTCCATGGATTTCTTGAGCGATCTTCCGAGTTCTGGAGGCTTCAACAGCATTTTAGTCGTGGTGGATCGCTTCACAAAGATGGCGCACTTCTTGCCATGTACCAAGGAGTTTTCGGGCGAGGACATGGCAAAACTGGTATTCAGGGAAATTTTCCAACTTCATGGGATTCCTACAGATGTGGTTTCGGATCGGGGGCCTCAGTTCATCTCTCATTTCTGGCAACAATTTTTGCAGCTGCTTGGAGTGAAGGCCAACCTCTCTTCGGCATATCATCCTCAAATTGATGGGCAGTCCGAGCGAACGATTCAGACGTTGGAACAATTCTTGAGGTGCTTCATCAACTATCATCGGGATAACTGGTTCGATATCCTTCCCCTTGCTGAGTTCTCCTATAACAACTCTGTTCACTCCTCTCTTCGAGTTTCCCCCTTCTTTGCGAACTTTGGCCGAAATCCCCGATTCAATCTCTCACTTCCTTCTCCATCTGAATCCTCTCGTTCAAATCCCCACTCTGAGGCATTTATCTCCAACCTCCAGGAAATCCACAACTCCATCTCCTTCCACCTCCATCGTGCTCAGAAATTTCATAAAACATTTGCCAATGTCCATCGTCAGGATTGTCCCCCTTACAATATCGGGGATAAAGTCTGGCTCCTCAGGCGAAATATCTCCACTACCAAGCCCTGTCCAAAACTCGATTTCAAATGCCTTGGTCCTTTCCCTATCACTGCCATCATTAATCCTGTCAATTATCGCCTTGCACTTCCCTCCTCATATCAAATTCACCCCGTTTTTCACTCCTCTCTCCTTGAGCCTTATATTCCCAATCCTATTCCAAATCGGGTCATTCCTCCGCCTCCACCAGTGCAGCTCGAGGATGGGTCTGAGTATGAGGTTCAGGACATCCTTGATTCCAAGATTTCACGGTCTAAACTCTACTATCTGGTGGACTGGAAGGGTTACGGACCTGAGGAACGCACTTGGGAACCTGCAGACAACCTGCTTCATTCTCCTGACCTTGTTCAGGACTTCCACCGCCGCTATCCTTCTCGTCCCAGTCCTCATTCTTTTTCTCCATCTCCCATCCCTCGCCGCTCATCTCATCCTCCTCTTCGTTCTCGTTCACATCCTCGTTCCACTCGTTCTTGAGGAGGGGGTGCTGTCAGGAATCCCCCAATTCTTGCCACATTTCTGACTCTCGCCGGATTCCTGACCTGCAGACCACATTCCTGACTCTTGAGACACTTCCCTATTCCTGACTCTTGAGACACCTTCCTATTCCTGACTCTCGAGACACTTCCCGATTCCTGAGTCTCGAGCCACATTCCTGATGATGATGTGGCGCCTCCTCGACCTCAGCTATATTTAGGCCGTCCTCGATCCAAGAGTGGTGGAGCTTCATCAACCTATAGTATATATAGGTTAGCCTTGTTCCATTTCTCCACAATCTGAATCAACGCCAATCTAAGGCCTCTTCTTTGTTTCCACTAGCTTTTCTCTTTGTCTTTTTGCATTTTCCAATCTTGATCTTGTCAGGGGTCTTGACACTCACATTGCCAAACCACTCACCGATGGACTGAAACAAGATGCCCAAGGGACATGGACATCCGAACAACAACAAGCATTTGACAATCTCCGACTCAAACTAACAATAGCACCGATCCTTGCCAAACCCGACTAGACACAAGAGTTCCACATTCATGTTGACACTTCTGACGTTGCCACTTGTGCAATTCTTAGCCAAACTCAACACGACAACCAAGATCAACTGATCTACTACTAGCCAAGTACTCAACCCAGCTGAATGAAATTACACCACCACCGAGAAAGAAGCTCTTGATATGATCTACTCACTTCATAAGTTCCGACACTACATACTGTCAACCAAAGTTGTCCTTTTCGTTGGCCACAAGGCACTCCTTTACCTCATCAACAAGCCGATACTATCTGGTTGAATATCAAGATGGTTCCTTTTACTACAAGAATACAACTTCGAGATTGTCCACAAACCCGGCAAAAATCATGAGCAAGCAGACTATCTCAGCCAGATCACCACTGGCGACAAACCCGAAAGACTTACCGACAACTTACCCAACTCAAACCTATTTCGAGTTTCAATACCAGCAACCTGGCTAGATGATGTCTTCAGTAACCTGAACTCAGCAAAAGTTCCAGATCAGTACACTACATCCGACCAAAAGAAGACTTTTGTTGCTAAAACCCAACGATACTCAATCATTGGAGGCACTCTCTACAAACTCGGAATTGACAACATTCTTCGCCGATGCATCAAGCAGCCAAACACAACTCAAATCATCAAGGAAGCTCATGATGGACCTTCCTGCGGACACTTCGCTGCTAACACCACCACTCAAAAGATTCTTCAAGCTGGCCTCTAGTGGTCAACACTCTGGCACGACATTGAAGAATTCTGCAAATGCTGCGACACATGTCAACGACACTGATTACCACCAAAAACTCAGACTCAACAACTCAACCCAACATTCCCAATGGCACCATTTCAGAAATGGGGACTTGACTTTGTCGGACCCCAAGTCAGCACCTGTCAACAAAACCAGTATATCATCATCGCCACCGATTACACTACCAAGTGGGCTGAAGCAATACCTCTCCAACATGCCACAGTGAAAGCAATAGCAACCTTCATCTATGAAAATATCATCACTCGTTTTGGCACACCACTCAAACTCGTCACTAACAGAGGCACCCACTTCATCAACGAAACAATCGAACATCTTGCCACCAAGTTCAAAATCTGACACAAAATGTCGACACCATACTATCCTCAAGGCAACGGTCAAGCAGAAGCAACGAACAAAACACTGAAGACCATCCTCAAAAAAGTTATCAACAATTCCGGCAAAGACTGGGATGACAAACTTCTCAACATACTTTGGGCCTATCGAACTGCGTATAAAGTCACCACCGACATGACGCCATTGAAACTTGCCTTTGGAACAAAAGCCATCACGCCAATCGAATTCATCGTCCCAAGCATGCGAGTCACCATCAAGTATAATCTCGACACCCGACATGCAGTTTGAGAAAGGATTCAGCAACTCAAACATCTCGATGAACTCTGACTCAATGCCCTCTGGACACTTCACGCCATCCAAAAACAGAGAAAATCTCGGCACGACTGACAAGCATCCCGGCATAACATTCCCAAATACAGTGTCGACGATCATGTTCTTTGGTACCGTATCGGCAAACTTGGCCAAAAACTCCACACCAATTGGGAAGGACCTTTCAAAATCATTGAACTATACCCCAACGGCACTGCCAAAGTCAGCACAGTCGCTGAAGACTTCACTGAGATCGTCAACCTCAACAAGCTTCGACTATATCACGTCGACATGTTCAGCATCAGCACCTCAGCAAATTTCCGACCCAAACCGACAAACACCCCAAAACCAACAATCGACAATCACCCTGGCAGACAAACTTTAACTCAAATCAGTTCAACACAACTCAACTCGACGCAACATGAACTCATCCACCAACTTCAGCAACAAACAGCAGCAAAATCTCTAAGTCCCAAGCTACTATTGGATCAATCCCACATGAGCAAATATCAACAGTTGAACTTGAGTTAACTTCATCACCAATATCCACCATTGATTTGCAATCAAGCCAAATCAAACCACATCAATTTCGTCAACAAATCTCTACCATTCATCACCAGCAATCGAGCGCCACACGATCAGCCAACCAACAGTTACAGTCTCAAGAACCCTAACGAGGCGAGCACTTCAATCACAGAAAATGAAGAGGAAGATGCCAACTCATCCACCCCGGTGCCTCAGATACATCATACACCATATTCCTAGGCTTCCTAGCAATGACACAACCACCTGGGTCAAGAACCATGGATTCGAGCTCCTCCACAAGGCCTTTTCAACACACCCAGACCAAAAACTGGCGAGGAAGCTAGCCACCTCCTTCAACCCCAAGAACAGCACCATAACCGACAGCACCAACGAGATCACCCTCAGCCCAGCAAGAATCACCTCCGTTTTCAAAATCTCCAACATGGGACTGCTCAAATTTTCAAGAGAAGTTCCACAGCAAATCATCAAGGCCAATCGAGAAATTACCGGTGAGCTCACATGGGAGGATATCAGGGAGCAGCATATGGATCACCTCAAAGCCCTCCTCCTCTACTACGAACTTTGCCCAACAGATCGCACCATCGGCAAGTGAACAGCAGAAGTCTACGGAGCTCTACTCGGCTCATCATCTCCACGAGCTCCTTATCAAGCTTCTCAACCGCGCCATCCTTGCCACACTCAACCAGAAGACCATGGGGACAGTAATCTTCCCACTGCTGATCACTACACCAAGCTCTTCCCAACAAGCAACTGTGGACAACCCAAATGAACTCCACAGAACAAAGCAACAGCTCCGAAGAACACTCAGAATCAAAAGGAGCAACTCCCAGCAAGAAACCAAAGCTAGCATCTCAACAATCAGGCTCAACTCACTCCAACAACACCAGCTCTAGCAACAAACACTCCAATGATTCAACTCCACTTTGCCGCCGCCTCACACACAAAACACCAACGAATCCAGCTCCAAAACTGCTGATCCGAGAGCACCTCATCATCAGCAACAATGAAGACAACTCACACCAGTTTCCACACTCACCCCAGAGCCCAAATCCACTCGAATCAGCCCCAAAACCGACAACTTCTCACAAACACATCAACATCACCAAAGAAAAACATCAGCTGCTCACCCAGAACTTAGTTTCTCCACCAGCTGAGAACAACATTCTCACCACCCCGACCTCCTCAACACGTTCCACAAAAGAAAACATCGACTACCTTCACCAATCACTTGCAGAACACGGAACCATGCCTGCTCCAGCAAATGCCACGACCAGGATTAACAAAACTTCTGCCCCTTCAACAAAATTCCAAGAGAAAAATTTGCCAACGGATACATTAATTTCAGCGCCACATCTGGGCCGTTCATCCAGCATCAAACTGAAAAGCTCCTCTCCACCCACCTCAAAGAATCCGGCCCGACCACATCACCCACATCCAACAAAGCAGATTAAGCCTCCAGCAACTTCAACTCCCGGCAAGAACACAGCAAACCCTAGTGAGATACACCAGGATCACAAAGTAGGAGCAGGAGCAGCAGCCATGCCTCTGCCACAGAGTCAGGGATGCCGTGATTATGATGAGATCAAGAAGGAATACGAGGATAAACTCCGTGACCCAAGCTACTGCACCCGCAAGTTGTTCGAAGCCCTCGATCAACACATGTACCACGAGCAAGCGAACCACTTCCCAACACCAGCTGACATCGCACAGCATCTTCTCAAGCAAGATTCCTCCATATACACCCGGGGAGCAGTCAAGAAGGAGTTTTACGAGCCTTTAAACCACCGACTAGACACTCAGCTCGAGGAGATGAAGCAAATCCGCACTGACCTCTGGGACATCAGGAAGATTGTCTCCAAGCAGCCATCAACCCCATCAGTGTGAGACACAAAATCCCTAGGCCCCAAAGTGGAGCCAGAAAGGGTGCCACGTGGCAGTGGCTGAAGCGAGAGCCAAACAAGCGTAACACGTTTGGACCAAAAGCTCCGACTTGAAAAGTCAAGAGCGGGAGTGGAACTCCCAAAGAAGGGCTCGAGGAACGAGCACGAAGCGAGCAAAAAGCGAGGCTCCAAAAAGGGACCTAAAAGGACTAACACATGACACGTGGGAGTGTCCGAGATGGACTCGAGTTGGAGTCCGAAGTGGAGTCCGAGATGGACCCGAGTTGGAGTCCGAAGTGGAGTCCGAGATGGACCCGAGTTGGAGTCCGAAGTGGAGTCCGAGATGGACTCGAGTTGGAGTCCGAAGTGGAGTCCGAGATGGACCCGAGTTGGAGTCCGAAGTGGAGTCCGAGATGGACCCGAGTTGAAGTCCGAAGTGGAGTCCGAGATGGACCCGAGATGGAGTCCGAGATGGAATCCGAAGTGGAGTCCGAGGTGGACCCGAGATGGACCCGAGATGGAGTCCGAAGTGGAGTCCGAGGTGGACCCGAGATGGACCTGAGTTGGAGTCCGAGGTGGAGTCCGAGATGGACCCGAGATGGAGTCCGAGATGGAGTCCGAGGTGGACCCGAGATGGACCCGAAATGGAGTCCGAGATGGAGTCCGAGATGGAGTCCGAGATGGACCAGAGATGGAGTCCGAGATGGAGTCCGAGATGGAGTCCGAGATGGACCAGAGATGGAGTCCGAGATGGAGTCCGAGATGGACCCGAGATGGACCCGAGATGGAGTCTGAGATGGAGTCCGAGATGGAGTCCGAAGTCGAGACCGAGACCGGGACTGAGACCGAGACCGAGACCGAGACCGAGATCGGGACCGAGACCGAGACCGAGGCCGAGGCCGAGACCGAGCCCGAGCCCGAGTCCGAATCCGAGTCCGAGTCCGAGTCCGAGTCCGAGTCTGAGTCCGAGTCCGAGTCCGAGTCCGGAGCCTGAGAGGGTGAAAGCCCAAAGCGTTCGTCTCCCAGACCTTGGGGGGTTTGGTGAGCCCCAAAAGTATAGTAAGGGGGAGGACTGCAGTGGAGCCAGTTTGGCCAGGAAAGGCCAATTTGGCCCAAGAAGGCCGGACCCAGTGTTGGGTGATAAGCTGCCCACTGGGAAGTCCAAGACTAGAGTGAACACGGACCGACAAGTGGGGTTGCTTGGTGAAGTGTTCAAGAGCCGGCTCTTGTTCCCCCGGGAGATCGATTGGCCGATGCTCCCAGTCCAAGTGTGGGTGGCACTACCTACTTGGATACCAGGTGTGGCTCAACAGAACCTCGCTCTAAGCCCATGGCTAGAGCACCTAAGGGCAGAAGGCGAGGAGAGTACCCAGGTGGCTCGCGTAAGGCCACGGTGTTCCGAAATGTTGCCCCAAAGGCCCAGACTATGGAAAGGAAGAGGAGCAGTCCTTTGGGGTAGTGACCAAGGACACAGTCGTGTGGTGAGGAAGTCCTTGAGGACTGTGGGACTTGGTGGTCGGGCCAGTGGGTCTCGATCCAGTGGTAGTGTTGGCAAACACGGCCAGGGGCAGAAAGGGACTTAGTGGGGATGACAGAGGGATATTGGGGAAGGCTATTCTCGGGGCTAGCAAGTCCCAAGTCCTGGATTGGACTTATGGAGGTTGTGAATGAGACTCCTCCAAGTGGTCGGAGGTGTGGTTAAGTGACTAAAGTAGAATGGAAAATTTAGTCGCTTACAATCAGTAGCTCACGAATTCACCTACAAACTCAAATACGAAGAGCTCAACACCCGCTACCGGAAGCTCGAGGATGATCATACCGCCCTCCTAGCTGAGGTAGCCAACCTCCAAGAAGATGGGACAGATCCACCAGACAGTGTCCCCAACCACGAGCTTACACTCCCACAGCAAAAATGTCGCCTCTATCGACTGGAGCAGCAGTAGCAACAAGCGATGGAGACTGACTATGTTTGCACCGAGGACGGTGGCTAGTTCTGTCAGGGGAGCAAAGTGTCTCAACCAAAAACAAGGTTCATGGGACTTCGACCTTGAACCCAGGGCTGCATCAGAGCGATAGATTAAATCATGCACAGCATATAGTATATGCTAGCAGTTAGAACCGCTAGCTTTTCAAAGGGGGGAATTTGAATTGTGGATCCCTATCTCCATTCCATCATTTTTCTTATCAATACATAGCATTCTTTTACTTGTGCTTCTTCTCAACCCTTGGAGATTGGGCCTTTTTCTCTTTTGTTTTCTTACTAACAATAGATTTCCAGCGAAGAGGAGTTTTCACACTTCTTCACCACCACAGCTAGTTGCTCTCCCGGAAGTAGAAAAGGAATTACGAGCAAGAAGTCACGCTCCACCAGCTTGTGTTCTAGTCTCAAGTTCCACCTGCAAGATGCGACAAATTATAATTTCAACAACCGGATAGAACTATCTGAAGCTACCTGAAGCTCGAATCAATCTCTAGGTATGGATCATCGAGAGAACATTGTGCTAGGGAGCTGGGGTGAGAAAGATCATCTCGGCATGCTCCAGCTCTCCAAGATGAAAGAAATATCCAAGCAGCTGGTTCCAGGACAAAATATCATGTGGCAGCATTCTCTCCAAGATCGTGCTCATATCTCGGCCATGACAAACAGATTCCACACCGCATACACAATCTAGGTACCTTCAAACAAAAGACTTCACTCTCTCGAGAACAAGAACATTGCAAGGGAATTCCCAGAACTTACAATCAACTTAACTTGGGGCTTCTTCTCAACCTGGTGGACGTGTGCAACAGCTACAGCTTCTCCCTTATGGGAGCACAGAGAAGCCTCTTGTTGACCTGGTGGACGCAAGCAATGGCAGCAGCTTCTTCCAGCTGTACAAGAGCCCTAAAGATTCGAGCTTGGCCTTGATCTTTTGCTTGCTCGAACTTGATTGCTCTCTCTCTTTTTTCCACATCAGGGAGGAAAATGCAAGGCATTGGGAAGCAATTTAGAGCAGGGAGATCATTGCTCTCACAGATCATAAATGCCTCAGAACATGCCCAGAAGGGACATCCGCAACAAGTGCTTTAAGTGATGGGAGGACTAGAGGAAAAGCCCATCTAGCTTTGGAATGCAATGATAAATGTTGACGATGTCTAGGAACTTTGACGAGGCCATGGAGATGTTTAAGATGATCCCGAAACACTGAGATGAAGTGTCATGGAACCCCCTAGTCACTGCATTTGCCTTCAAGGGGGATTTTGAGGCAATATCAAGTTTGTAGTCCAAAATGCCCAAGACACTTCATTGTTTTCTGATGGCAATGGCATGTTCTTGCTACCACGGCCCTCTGCTTTTGGAGCGTTATCAGCTGGGGGGTAGCTAGAATGTATGCCATCATTAGAGAAGATTTGAAAGTGATGGGGGTGCTTGAAAGTGATGGGGGTGCCTGAGTGGCTGATTGTCCAGACCATGGTCCCAATAGGGAAAGGGCACAGCAAGAATATTGAGACCCTTAGAAGATTATTTTCAAGGTTGTAGGAGCAACACCAAGAAGGCTTAGCATCAACAACTTCAACACTTTTTAGTTAGCGGGATTCATCCGGACAATCGTCATCACTCATTGATTTTCTTGGATGCACTATTTCTTGGTGCATATAGAAGCGTGTTTGGTGATGATGCCAGAAAGCTCAACCAAGAGGCAATGAAGTTGCGAAGGCTTTAGAATGTTTTGCATATTGCACAGAGGCACTCCAAGAGCAAAACCAGGCACTCCAGGCAGCACTCTAGGGGCAAAACCAAGCACTCCAGGTGACACTCCAGGGGCAAATCTAGGCACTCCAGGCAATACTCAACCAGGCACTCCAAGACGTGGTTGGGAAAAGGTGGAAGACAAGTGTCAGACCGCACCATGCCAAGGCCCGAAGGACCCAAGAGAGCAAGGTGACTTGGGAATTGAGCGGGAACAAGACGGCTGCTCCACACAAGGAAAGGTGGTAAAGGAAATCCCGCACACAGAAGCCTCTAAGACAGAGCCTCGCACCAGAGATTTAGGGAAACGAGTTGGAACAACGCTAGATGTCAAGGTGACAGCAAAGTCAGTCAAGCTGGGTGAGACACTCAGCTAGGTGGTGGCAGCTAGAAAAGAAGAACTACACAATAGGGCAGTGATTGCAGTATTCAAGGGGAAGTTATCCACTGGCCGCATGAACATGGAATGGTTGAATGCTACGTTGGAGCAGAGGATTACAATCAAGAACCTGCTCCCACACGGACATGGATGCTACATAGTGGTGTTTGAGACAGAGGAGGCACGAGCTCGGGCAGAGGTGCTACATGGACTCATCGACGATAGCTAGGTGGTGTCTTTTCACCTATGGATTCCAAGGTTCACGGCAGACGACCAGGCATGCCTGAAGAGGGGAAGTGTCCCACTTAACGTGGTGTTGTGGGACATCCCAATGGAGATGAGGGTCAAAGAGGTGATAAGAGAGCTTGTCGAGGGAAGCATCGGGCAGATCACCTCGGGCCTAGACACCATGGATGCAGAGGGTATCCGGGGCCCTGTCAGGCTTAAGGTCTTTGTCTCGTCCCCAGAAAAACTTCCTACAAATATAGCAGTCTTGGGATAGTATGTTCGTATATAGGTAGAAAACGCAGCACCACGCTGTGGTTTTTGCCTACAGTCCAGGCATAGCAAGAATGCGTGCATGACCAAACGTCCCAAGCTTGCTCCAGGAAGTCCCTTTGAACTCCCAGAGGTTGTGGAGAAGCAACTGAAGCAACATCCTCCAAAGCAGGCTCCACACATCCGGTTCCCAAGTGCACCACCTTTCTCTGGACCTAATTCATAGCCCAGAATGTTTGAGAGCCCGATCGCTGAAAAGGATGGTGAAGGTTTTCAGCAAGTTCTTCCTCGGACGGTGAACATGGCAGTCAGATGGATCCCACCCAGGAGAGAACTGACAACCACAGAGGCAGGAGACTGGCTGATGTACCGAGGGCACACAGCTTTCCCAGAGGTCATCACGCTTGGCAATTATCAGACCTGAATGGAACGCGCCATCACAAAGTGGACAGGATTTTTAGAATACACAGTGCGGGGCTTCTCCTGGACCAAGTACAAGGGGAGGCTCACTGCAGTATAGACCATCTCCTCGGAATGGAGGGCTAGGCCTAGTAGCACGGTTTTCTCCTGGAAATACGTTGCCCCATAACCACGCTCACAGTGCTCACGTGGAACTGTCGGGGACTCAGCTCTGACGACAGCAAACTCAACAAGAGAGTACAACTCAAGTCCCACATCCGGGAGATTGGCTTAGAGGGGAGGATCGACATACTGTGCATCCAAGAGCACAAGATGGTGAAGGCTCCAGACTTCAACCTGGGCATGCGTGGGAGAATCTGGTGAAATCCAGCCATGCAAGCGAGAATATGGTGTGGAGGAGGAACAGCAATCATCATCTCTACTAAGTGGTCAGCACATGTACGCGACCATAGGGTGCTGGTTCTGGGGAAAGCACAGCTGTTGGTCATACACCTCCACTTTGGGTGTGTTGGGATTGTCAACGTGTATGCACCCACTCGAAGAAGGGAGCGCGCACAGATGTGGACAGATATCCAGCAGAGCACTCAAGGAGTGGCAGACGAGTGGCTTGTGGTAGGAGACTTCATCATGGTGGAGGTTTTGAGTGACTGATGAGGTTCACTGGAAACCATTCAAGGGAGAGAGAGAAAGAATTGGACAGTGCTAGTCGAAGCCCTGGGAGTCTTGGACCTCCAGCATGCAGAGGGATTCACTACACACTCCCACCCATTCACGAGACGCCAATCGACGGGGTGCCAGGCTCGACTGGACAGGATTTATGCCTCTACCAAGCTACGATAAGATGGAGGGGGACTCAAAACGTGGCCCGCGTTTGCCACCTTTTTAGACCACGACCCACTCCGAGGCATTCTCAAGCTACAAGCGGTGAAGGGAACGGGGGTGCAGAGGAAGATTACCAAAGCCACAATGGCCAACCCGGTAGCAATGAAGCTCGTCCGGGAAGCACTAGTCAGCAACAAAGGGGAACTCGTCTCAACACTAGGCACTTGCTCCACTAAGCTCCGAGAAAGGCAAGCAGCACTCAAAGGGGAAGTCTTGAAAGAGGTGAGACTGGCGAGACAAAAGGTGGCGGCAGCCCAGAGAATGGTCCTACATGCAAACAAGGCCAGATGGACAGCAACATTGGATGAGAGGGAAGCCGAGCTGCAGGACAAGGAATATGCAGCATGGAGTGCTGGACTCCGTACCATGGAGGATAGTTGGGTGATGAATGAGCGGCTTCTCAACAAAGCCTTCTACAAAGGGATCTGTCCAATCACCGACTCCCCCCCGATCCTAGGACTGAGGAAGGACGACAGAGAAGTGGTAGAGGACCAATAGGGAATGCAGGGGCTAGCACAGGAATTTTACCAGAAGCTGTACATGGCCAAACCCTGGTCCTAGGATAGGAGAGACACCGCAACCAGAGTGCTGTCCACTCTTCCACATAGAGTTCCCGACAAATATCTGGAGATGCTGGTGGTCGACTTTTCTTTGGAAGACCTCCACCAAGCCTTGGAGCAGCTGAACAATGACAAGATGCCAGGTATTGGACGGCCTCCTTCTGACATTCTATGAGGAGTATTGGGACAACGTTGGCCTGATGCTCCTGGAGACATGGCAAGACGCACAACAAACAGGGGTGCTGCCGGGAGAGATACTGGAGGGACAAATCGCACTAATTCCGAAACGGGGTGACCTCCAGGAACTAGCGCCCCATAACCATGCTCAACAAGTCATACAAGATATATGCAAAGGCAATGGCACTCAAGCTGCAGCCAGTCATGCCCCTCATCATCAGAGAACAACAAACTGGATTCATGCCGGGATGACAGATCGCAGAAAACATATGGACATACCTCTTGGCACAGCAGTGGGCAAACGTCTCAAATCAACAGATTGTAGCGTGGCTACTAGACTTTGAGAAGGCCTACGATCAAGTCAATTGGGACTTCTTAGAGGATTGCATGTGGAGGATAGGGATCCCGGCAAAGACTGTCTCGCGTATCTCACTTCTGTATAGGGGAGCTTCAAGCCGGGTCACACTGAATGGAGAGATAGGCCTGACCTTCCACTTGGGATGATCAGTGAGGCAGGGATGTCCACTCACCCCCTACCTATTCCTGATAGTAGCAGAGACACTGGGCTCTTTCCTCGCACATGGAGGGGACGTAAAAGGCCTGGTGCTACCCTCTGAATGGCTACAACTCCCAGGAACTCAAGTTGTGATGCAAGAGCTGCAAGATGGGGTGTTTGCAGATCACACTGCACTCTTCCTACTTGCCACCCCGGGGAACCTGGATGCAGCAAGGTCCAAGCTGGAGATCTTCAACATGGCAGCAAGGGCAACCATAAACTGGAACAAGTCAGTAGGCGTGAACTGGGGAAAGCCGGGTATCGAGACCTGGGGACAAGAGATAGGCTTTCAGTGGCTTCACCTTAGCAAAGACACTCGGTACCTCAGCATCCAGGTTGGGGTCCAATACAGTGCGGCTACACAGGATGACATGCTTCTCAGGAGGATCCGGATTGCAGTTCAGAAATGGACACTGAGGAAACTCAGACTCCCAGCTCGGATTGTAGTGGTCAAGAGCGTGATCCTCCCCAGCATCTGGTACCACCTCTCGATTTGGCCGGTGCTGGAAACTACACTGCAAAAGGTGAGACAGATGGTGCAAACCTACATGTGGCATGGAGCATTGGCTACAGGGCGAACCATGGCCAAGGTGGCATGGCAATCTACAGCGAGGCCGCGCATTCTAGGGGGGCTTGGGATCATCAACCCCAGTGACATGGCGAAGGCGATGAAGTACAAGATCTTTCTCATAGGCTTGCAACAGGGGAGACAGCCGTGGCGACTCATGTTCTGGCAAAGCCTCCTAGCAATACGCCCCAAACACAATGCAGCCAAACTGTGGGAGGAGGACCCATGGTGACTATTCATAGAAGGACCAACACAAGTAGTGAGAGGGGGCAACTTCATCCAGAGCCTTCATCGACTGTGGAGAGCCTTTCCGCTGGAGCAAACACCATTGACCAAGGCCGAGGAGTGGCTTAACCAGCCTTTGTTCTTCAACGCACTGTTCAAAGTGGGAGGTGTGACACTGGGACGAGAGACACACCACACGATCTGGAGGAAAATGCATGCAAACGGATTCCGGACAATGAAGCAACTAGCAGGAGTGATTGATAGGGATTGGTGGCAAACAGCGAGAAGGACTCAAGTGTTTGGACCTTGGAAGCGATGCAACATCCTACTGGACATTCTGCGACTCCTCCGAGTGGTGAACGACATGAAAGCAGGGATGAAGTGGCTGAGAAGATGCCTGCAAGTAGGGGACTTTGTGGTGATCCAGTGGCAAACAGAGTGGGAGGAACACGATGCAATGTGACGTCCACTGGGGGCATGGACTCGAGCATTCACCGTGCCTACACCAGCATGGAAAGAAGGGGACATTGAGGTGTGGTTCGTCGCCACACCAGAGCACAACATAGGATGGCCCTTTCGCATCACGAGAGGAGATGTGCTTCTCCTAATGGGTGAGAGACAAGAGATGCCGGATGTCATGGACAATGAGGTACGTGAGAGGATTTGTGTGCTTAGGTAGTCACCCAAGAGGCTGGATGTGGTGGAATCGGAAGACCTATTGGAGGGTGATGGATCATTGATATGGTGGCAACAGCAGCTACTAGAAGATCTAGACTACGACCTTGCCGCATGGCGACAAGGGATAGGAAGCTTTTTCTCCTATGCAATCTAGGAAGTGCGGAATGGACTATTGACATCGCGGGAGGAAGCAAGAGAGGAGATTCCAAAACTGTGGCAGAAGTGGATAGCACAGGGGGTCGATGCGGAGCAAGTGGTGGAACACACAATTCACTTCTGGAAGTTGCCCGTACAGGAAAAAGTGAAAGTCACCTCATGGTTGGTAGCGAACAACGGGCTCCCGGTTGGACAGCAATTCCAGGACGACGTGAGTCGTAGGTGCAGGGAGTGTGGCGAAATCGAGACAATCAAGCATGCGCTGTGGGAGTGTGACATTGCAAAGGAGGTGTGGCACCAAATCATTAAGGTAGAGAAGGAGTTGGGTGTGACACAGAATTTCGAGGCCTGTAGTGGGGACGTGCTCCACTAGTTTGAGGAAGCGAGGGGTCCTGCTCAGGGCCCAGCTTTGGGACACATCAGGTGAAGAGGACGACATGGCTAGGGGATTCAGGTCTGGTGGGATGTGACTGGGGCAGAGACAGGAGTCCCCATGTGGGAGGCACTTGGCCATGCTCGATGGGCGATATGGCGTGCGACCGGAGTCCAAGCCCTTTGGGAAGCATGTAACCGGGCGCACTTCGATGGGACACAGGTCAGAGTATCACAAGTACTGGTAGAGTGGTGGAGACTTACACTGGCGGTAGTACGGCTTCACCATGCTATCCTCCAGGACAGGGGGAAGCTCGAGAGGCTCAAGGAGTGGGAGAAAGCATGGCTGCCATGTTTTGGTGAAGGAGACCACAATAAGGTTCATTGGAGATGGCGCCCCCCGGAGTCGATCTCACGGTCAGCACGAAGGGGGGACTTGGACCTAGACGCGATACAATGGAGACGACTGCAGCCACTTCTACTGCAGGCCTAGTCTTAATTTGGATGAGACTCCACTAGGTAGCATGAGCTTCAGGCAGCAAGCCCGGTTTTTGTATTAGTCCCCACGGGACATTGGGGAATGTACATACACGTTTCATCAACCAGGCACTCTAGGGGCAAAAGCAAGGGCGAAAGAAGGGGCAAATTTCTGAGCAAGAAGCTGAGATAAGAAGTGCATTAGAAGATATGGAGAGGTGGATCTCCAGTGGCATCATTCCAAGGTGATTGAGAAAACTACAAGCCTCTTACTAATGAATCAAAAAGTTAATGAGACAGGAAAAGCTTCTATGAATTCGAGCTTATACATAGAATATGTAATGTAAATATAGGATATTATATCTATAAATATATTGATTATATAGTAGGAAGTATACTTATTGCAAATCAAGCAGTACAAGTAGCAAAAGATCACTTAAGTTTTTTAATGAACCCTATCTTTTGCTCTTGTCAAAATCTATATTCTCCTTGGTCTTTGAGAACACTAAACACCTAAGATTCAGCACAGTCAAGCCAACTCTTTTATACATCAAAGACACGTGCAGTAGCACCAAAGGAAAGAAGATAAAATTTCCTCCTATTTCTAATGTTTACAAAGCTTATTGATTGCACATGACACTTTGTTATGAAACCTCCTGTAGTGAGTGGTTTTGGCATGGCAGAAAATGGCTGTTTCAAAGCTTCATTGTGGTTTGCTAGAACCAAGAACATTCCATATATCACTAAGCTATTTAGTAACATTCTGATTGTTTGTCGTCTAAGTACACTATGGATGGGGACTTTATATGACAACTTTTTGGCTTTTCAAGTTGTAAAACACACAAATAGTGGCAAGCTCGTAGTTGCAAGACCAGTGAAACTCCTCTAACAAGACCTAATTGAAAATAGTAAAGTGCTTATCTATTGCATGAGGAGTTGTTACTTGCTTTTGCTTTCAATTCCAGCCTCTTTGACCTCACAACATAGCATTTTTCTGTGGCCTCATTCAATGCAATGCTAAGTCCTCCTTGATTGTTATTAGCTTTAATAACTTGAACTCTCACAAATTTATTATTATACAAGATTTATTGCTGCATGATTACCAGGCACTCTGCACTAGATACCAAAGCAGATACCACCATTTTCATTCGCAGAAAAGAGAAACACTATGATTGCCTAGCAATAGTAGACTTAAGGAACTTCCCACTATTTCTTGTTGTACATTTTGCAAGAAATATATTGCAAAATGAAAGAGAATCTCATTTGAATATTCTAAGTATGTTCTTAAACTAAGAAAATTTAGCATCAGTTTGTAGGGTTAGGGTATGGCACAGCTGCTCTGAAAAGGAGGGGAGACTTCCTGGTGGAATCTGTAATGGATTGTTTAGGATAGAGGCGATGGCACTACACGGCCTTCTGCACCATTGTGGACATGGCACTTCAAAGGCTAGACCACAGGATCCAACGTGTATTTGGTCACACGTGCGAGCAAGGTAGAGTGTTGGGTATCAGCAGAATTGCAATGGAGGCCATTGTCTGCAAGAAACCCACGTCCTATGAAGAGCACTATGAAGGTATTTGGGATGGCGACCTCACTTACACCAATGTTCACCTTTGCGTCGACGACTACAAGAGGGCGCCAACAACGATCGAAGAAGTCTAGGAAGAGCTCTAGCAGTAGCAGAAACAGCAGCAGCTGCAGAAGATGCCATTGTTTAGTCGACGTCTGATCAAGTACATGAGGTTAGGCATGATACCCCATGAGATTCAAGGGTGTGGCCTGGTATCGAGAAAGTTTCGGCAGGAAATGGTCTCTTAGGTGGAGCGGGACCTGTTCAGTGGTGCTGGATCACTGGAGATGCAGGCACGGCTAGTGTTTGATGCACGGATGCTGGCACATGAGTGGGAGTTTGTGTTGAGGAGTTTTGACAAGTCTAAGTCATTGGATAGATTGTTGTGGATGGACACGGACTGCTCACCTAATGTTGAATTCAATGACGGGATGAGTCAGGAGGATTTTGATCAAGAGACTTATGATGAACTTGTTGAGGACCTGGAAGCTGCAAAGATGGTGGTGCAGAATGGTGGCTTCAACAAGATTTGAACCTGGCCAGGGAATGCATGTGTGGATCTCTTCAACTTTCAGGTCGGGGGTGTGGTGAGCTCAAATTCAAACCTGAGAGAAACGATGAATACAATGACAACGTTGAGGATGACTTTAGCCTGGGTGAACACCCAAATAAGCAGCAAGTGAAATACAAGATGACCAAGAGAGGTTTGGGACCTCTCAAAAGAAGTTCAAACTTTGATCCGAGCGAGGAAGAATAAGAAGTAATGAGATTCTTGTAAGGTTAAATCCAATGCTGTGACTCCCAACAGTCAATAGGGTCCACTTTATTCAACATAGGGTCTCTCACAAAGCTGGCAAAAGACAAGGACAACTTCCTGGGCTCCATTCTCCTACTTTTTTGGGCAGAAAACTACCATGTGAGTGTTGAGGATTTCCTCACTGGAGCTGGAGCACCTTTTCTATCTAATGTATATATTGTTTGATAGAAAGATAGACTAATGATGCAAGATGGTTCACTGTTGTGTATACCTTTCCAAACAATAGTGATTGATGGATGCTAGAATTGATGCTTTATGATGGGTAGTTAACGGTTATTTTTCTTTTAGAATCTATAGATACTCAGACTGCATTTAATGGTGTGGAGGAGAGGTAGCATTAAATCTAAAACCCTCCACACAAGATCGGAAATACCAAGGCTAGCGTATGCAGCGAACGTGTAGGAAATTTTTCTTTTTTCTTTCTTTTCAGTCTCTAGAGAGGCTCATGCACTCATGATGTTGAGACGATGATTAAGTTCAACTCACACTAGCGGGATTTAAGATTCCCCAACATCATCAGATATAGATTGAAGTTTTATCGAGTTCTTCTCAAGTCGTGATAGGTCATCCATGCTGAATCACCCCCAAAAACATTTTGTACACTACCAACTAGCTGTTTTTCTCTCACATAACAGCAGCAGTGGCCGAGAACAAAAGAGAGATCATAGCAAAAAAGCCAAGCATTTCTCCTTCTCGTGTCGTCACGCTGGAGTTAGCCATGCGAGCTCGGCCCTGGATCAAGCAGCCTCTCCAGCGTTGCTTCTGCAATGATGCTCGTGGCAATGGAACTTTTCCAGCGTCCAAAACATGCTTGACAAGCGTGGCTGCACTCACAGCAAGAGTCAATTTCCCCTTCAAAGAACTGCTATCATAACAAAACTGTCAAATTACAGCTTGCAACCATCAAACCGAATCCCCTCTCAGTTGCCTCGATGCAGTGATCGTGTTTGCTTTGCTTTTGCTAGACTTGCTTTGCCTAGTTGAAATATCAAACAAAGAGAGATGACAAGCCGCACCTCCTTTGCTGTATATCTGCAATTTTGACTGTCGTGATCCACTCATAAATCCTCGACCACCACAGCTAGTTGCTCTCCTAGAAGTAGAAAAGGAATTACGAGAAAGAAGTTGCACTCCACCAGCTTGCATTCTAGTCTCAAGTTCCACCTACAAGACGCGACAGATTATAATTTCAATAATCGGATAGAACTATTTGAAGTTACCTGAAGCTCAATCTCTAGACATGGATCATTGAGAGAACATTGCACTGGGGAGCTGGGGTGAGAAAGATCATCTCAGCATGCTCCAACTCTCCAAGATTAGAGAAACATCCAAGCAGCTGGTTCTAGGACGAAATATCATGCGGTCGCATTCTCTCTAAGATCGTGCTCATATCTCAGCTGTAACAAACAGATTCCACATCGTGTACACAATCTAGGTACATTCAAACAGAAGACTTCACTCACTCGAGAACAAGAACATCACAAAGGAACTCCCAGAACTTACAATCAACATAACTTACGGCTTCTTCTCAACCTAGTGGACGTGCGCAATGTTTGCAGCTTCTTCCTTGTGGGAGCACAGAGAAGCCTCTTCCTGACCTGGTGGACACAAGCAACGGCCACAGCTTCTTCCAGCTCTACAAGAGCTTTAAAGATTCAAGCTTGGTCTTGATCTTTTGCTTGCTCGTCCTTGCTTGCTCTCTCTCTCTTTTCCACATCAGGGAGGAAAATGCAAGGCACTGGGAAGCAATTCAAAGCAGGGAGATCGTTGCTCTCACGAATCATAAATGCCTTAGAACATGCCCAGATGGGACATCTGCAGCAAGTGCTTGAAGTGATGGGAGGACTGGAGGAAAAGCCCATCTAGCTTTGGAATGCAATGATCCAAATGTTGACAATGTCTGGGAACTTTGATGAGGCCGTGGAGATGTTTAGGATGATCCCGAAACACTGAGATGAAGTGTCATGGAACATTGCATTTGCCTTCAAGGGGGATTTTGAGGCAACATCAAGCTTGCAGTCCAAAATGCCCAAGACACTTCATTGTTTTCTGACTGCAAAGACATGGCAATGACATGTTCTTGCTACCTTGGCTCTCTGCTTTTGGAGCATTATCAACTAGGGGGAAGCTAGAATGTATACCATCATGAGAGAAGATTTGAATGTGATGGGGGTGCTTGAGTGGACAATTGTCCAGGCTGTGGCCCCAATGGGGAAAGGGCACAGCAAGAATATTGAGACCCTTAGAAGATTATTTTCAATGTTGTAGGAGCAATGCTAAGAAGGCCAAGCATCAACAACTTTGGCACTTTTTAGTTAGTGGGATTCATCTGGACAATCATCATCACTCATTAATTTTCTTGGATGCACTATTTCTTGGTGCATCTAGAAGCGTGTTTGTTGATGATGTCAGAAATCTCAACCAAGAGGCAATGAAGTTGTGATGGCTTCGGAATGTTTTTGCACATTGCACAGAGGCTCTCCAAGAGCGAAACCAAGCACTCCAAGCAACACTCCAGGGGCAAAACCAAGCACTCCAGGTGACACTCCAGGGGCAAAACTAAGCACTCCAGGCAGTACTCAACCAAGCACTCTACGGGCGAAAGAAGGGGCAAATTTCTGAGCAAGAAGCCGAGATAGGAAGAAGTGCATTAGAAGATATTAAGAGGTGGATCTCTAGTGGCATCATTGCAAGGCAATTGAGAAAACTACAAGCCTCTTACCAACGAATCAAAAAGTTAAAGAGATACGAAAAGCTTCTGTGAATTCAAGCTTATACATAGAATATGTAATGTAAATATAGGATATTATATCTATAAATATAACGATTATATAGTAGGAAGTATACTTATTGCAAATCAAGTAGTAAAAGTATCACTTAAGTTTTTTAATAAACCCTATCCCTTGCTCTCGTCAAAATCTCTATTCTCTTTAGTCTTTGAGAACACTAAACACTTGAGATTCAACATAGTTGAGCCAACTCGTCTATACATCAAAGATGTGTGTAGCAACACTATAGGAAAGAAGATAAAATTTCCTCCTATTTCTAATGTTTACAAAGCTTGTTGATTGCACATGACACTTCATTATGAAACCTCCTGCAGTGAGTGGTTTTGGCATGACAGAAAATGGTTGTTTCAAGGCTTCATTGTGGTTTGCTAAAACCAAGAACATTCTATATGTCGCTAAGCTATTTAGTAACATTCTGATTGTTTGTTGTCTGAGTACACTATGGATGGGGACTTTATACGACAACTTTCTGGCTTTTCAAGTTGTAAAACACACAAATAGTGGCAAGCTTGTAGTTGCAAGACTAGTGAAACTCCTCTAACAAGACCCAATTGAAAATAGTAAAGTGCTTATCTATTGCATGAGGAGTTGTTACTTGCTTTTGCTTTCAATTCCAGCTTCTTTGACCTCACAACATAGCATTTTCTGTGGCCTCGTTCAATACAATGCTAAGTCTTCCTTGATTGTTATTAGCTTTAATAACTTGAACTCTCACAAATTTATTATTATACAAGATTTATTGTTGCATGTTTACTAGGCACTTTGCACTAGATACCAAAGCAGATGCCACCATTTTCATTCCCAGAAAAGAGAAACACTATGATTGCCTAGCAACAGTAGACTTAAGGAACTTCCCACTATTTCTTGTTGTACATTTTGCAAGAAATATATTGCAAAACGAAAGAGAATCTCATTTGAATATTCTAAGTATGTTCTTTACTCTAAAAACTATTTAGCATCAGTTTGTAGGGTTAGGGTATGGCACAACTGCTCATGAAAAGGAAGGGTGACTTCCTAGTGGACTCTGTAATGGATTGTTTGGGATAGAGGCGATGACACTATATGGCACTTTGAAGGTGTCGCAAATGTGACTTTGGGTATTGAAAGATACTTGTCGACCAATCCTTATGGACACTCTTTCCTTTCTATTGCGACAGCAGGAGGTTGGTATTACTAGTCCCTTTTATGGTCTTCACCCAAGCTAGTTGAGAAGCTGGTCAGCACATGTGCACTTAGACCAGAAGGGCACTAAGAAAGGAAATCCTAAATTGTTATTAAGTCAAGCATACTTGATATGATGATAAGAAACTCATGTTGTTGACTTGCACTTGTTAGTGTTGGAAACCCCCTTGATATTGAGTTTAGTCCCTCAATATCGTTATATGATAGCTTACCATGTCTACCATCATATAAAGATATTGAGGGATTAGACTCAATATCAAGGGGGTTCCTAACACTAACAAATGCAAGCCAACAACATGAGTTTCTCATCATTGTGTCAAGTATATTTGACTTAATGACAACTTAGGATTTCCTTCCTTCATGCCCTTCCAGTCTAAGTGCACATGTGCTGACTAGTTTCTCAACTAACTTGGGTGGAGACCATAAAAAGGACCAGTAATACCAACCTCCTACTGTCGCAACAGAAAGGAAAGAGTGTCCATAAGGACTGGCCGACAAGTATCTTTCGATACCCAAAGTCACATTCGCGACAGAAGGCTAGACTACAAGATCCAGCGTGTATTTGGTCACACATGCGAGCAAGGCAAAGTGTTGGGTATCAGTAGAATTGCGATGGAGGCCATCATCCATGAGAAGCCCACATCCTATGAAGAGCACTACGAAGGTATTTGGGACGACAACCTCACTTACACCAACATTCGCCTTTGCATCGACGACTACAAGAGGGTGCCAACAACGATCGAAGCAATCTCGGAAGAGCTCCAGCAGCAGCAGAAACAATAGCAACCACAAGAGATGCCATTATTTAGCAGACATCTGATCAAGTACATAAGGTTAGGCATGATACCCCATGAGATTCAAGGGCATGGCCCAGGATCGAGAAAGTTTCGGCAGGAAATGGTCTCTTGGGTGGAGCGAGACTTGTTTGGCGGTGTTGGATCGCTAGAGATGCAGGCATGGCTAGTGTTTGATGCGCAGATGTTGGCACATGAGTGGGAGTTGGTGTTGAGGAGTTTCAACAAGTCTAATTCGTTGGATAGATTGCTGCGGATGGACACGAATTGCTCACCTAATATTGAATTCGATGACAAGATGAGTCATGAGGATTTTGATCAAGAGACTTATGATGAACTTGTTGAGGACTTGGAAGCTACAAAGATGGTGGCGTAGAATGGTGGCTTCAACAAGATTTGAACCTGGCCAGGGAACGCGTGCAAGGATCTCTTCAACTTTCAGGTGGGGGGTGTGGAGGAGATCATCAAGCGATATGGTGAGCTCAAATTCAAACCCAAGAGAAACGATGAATATGACGACAACGTTGAGGATGACTTCAGCCTAGGCAAGCACCCAAATAAGCAACAAGTGAAATACAAGATGACCAAGAGAGGTCTGCGACCTCTCAGAAGAAGCTCAAGCGCGAGCAAGAATAAGAAGTAAGGTTAGATCCAATGCTGTGACTCCCAGCAGTCAATAGGGTCCACTTTCTTCAACACATGTCTCTCACGAAGCTAGCAAAAGACAAGGACGACTTCCTAGGAGCAAGTGCCACCCTCCATTCTCCTACTTTCTTGGGCAGAAAACTACCATGCAAGTGTTGAGGATTTCCTCACTGGAGCTGGAGCACCTTTTCTATCTAATGTATATATTGTTTGATAGAAAGATAGACTAATGATGCAAGATGGTTCACTGCTGTGTTTACCTTTCCAAACAATAGTGATTGATGGATGCTAGAATTGATGCTTTACGATGGGTAATTAACAGTTATTTTTCTTTCAAAATCTACAGATACTCAGACCGCATTTAATGGTGTGGAGGAGTCGCAGCATTAAATCTAAAACCCTCCACACAAGATCGGAAATACCAAGGCTAGTGTATGCAGTGAACGTGTAGGAAATTTTTCTTTTTTCTTTCTTTTCAATCTCTAGAGAGGCTCATGCACTCATGATGTTGAGATGATGATTAAGTTCAACTCACTAGCGGGATTTAAGAGTCCCCAACATCATCGGATATCGATTGAAGTTTGATCGAGTTCTTCTCAAGTCATGACAAGTCATCCACGTTGAATCACCCCCAAAAAATTTTTGTACACTACCAACTAGTTTTTTTCTCTCAAACAACAGCAGTAGTGGCCAAAATCAAAAGAGAGATCATAGCAAAAAAGCCAAGCATCTCTCCTTCTCATGTTCCATTATTTTCTTTCTGACGCTATAGATCAAGGAGGATGTGAGAGAAATGCAAGCAAGCTAGGAGAGGAACAATTTCAAGGATTTGCTTGGATGAGGAAAGTTTGGTGTCGTCACGCTGGAGTTAGCCACACAAGCTCGGCCCTGGATCAGTCGGGCAGCCTCTCCAGCACTGCTTCTTCAACGATGCTTGCGGCGATGGAACTTTTCCAGCATCCAAAATGTGCTTGACAAGCGAGGCTGCACTCACAACAAGAGTTGATTTCCCCTTCAAAGAACTGCTATCATAACAAAACTCTCAACTTATAGCTTGCAACCAAACCGAATCCCCTCTCGGTTGCCTCGATGCAATAATCGTGTTTGCTTTGCTTTTGCTAGAGCTGCTTTGCCTAGTTGAAATATCAAACAAAGAGAGATGACAAGCCGCACCTCCTTTGTTGTGTATCTGCAATTTTGACTGTCGTGATCCACTCATAAATTCTCGACCACCACAGCCAGTTGCTCTCCTAGAAGTAGAAAAGGAATTATGAGCAAGAAGTTGCACTCCACCAGCTTGCATTCTAGTCTCAAGTTCCACTTGCAAGACACAACAAATTATAATTTCAACAATCGGATAGAACTATCTGAAGTTACCTAAAGCTCAAATCAATCTCTAGGCATGAATCATCGAGAGAACATTGCACTGGGGAGCTGGGGTGAGAAAGATCATCTTAGCATGCTCCAACTCTCCAAGATTAGAGAAACATCCAAGCAGCTGCGACGGCATTCTCTCTAAGATCGTGCTCATATCTCGGCCGCGACAAACAGATTCCACATCGCATATGCAATCTAGGTACCTTCAAACAAAAGACTTCACTCACTCAAGAACAAGAACATCGCAAGGGAACTCCTGGAACTTACAATCAGCATAACCTAGGGCTACTTCTCAACCTAGTGGATGCGCGCAACGATTGTAGCTTCTTCCTTGTGGGAGCAGGGAGAAGCCTCTTCCTAACCTGGTGGACGCAAGCAATGGCTGCAGCTTCTTCCAGCTCTACAAGAGCCCTAAAGATTTGAGCTTGGCCTTGATCTTTTGCTTGCTCGACCTTGCTTGTTCTCTCTCTCTTTTGCGCATCAGGGTGGAAAATGCAAAGTGCTGGGAAGCAATTCAGAGTAGGGAGATCGTTGCTCTCACGGATCATAAATGCCTCAAAACATGCCCAGAAGGGACATCCGTAGCAAGTACTTGAAGTGATGGGAGGACCGGAGGAAAAGCCATCTGGCTCTGGAATGCAATGATCCAAATGTTGACAATGTCTAGGAACTTTGACGAGGCCATGGAGATGTTTAGGATGATCCCGAAACACCGAGATGAAGTGTCATGGAACTCCTTGGTCACTGCATTTGCCTTCAAGGGGGATTTTGAGGCAGCATCAAGCTTGTAGTCCAAAATGCCCAAGACACTTCATTGTTTTCTAACTGTAGAGACATGGCAATCACATGTTCTTGCTACCACAGCCCTCTGCTTTTGGAGCATTATCAGCTAGGGGGAAGCTAGAATGTATGCCATCATGAGAGAATATTTGAAAGTGATGGGGGTGCCTAAGTGGACGATTGTCCAGGTTGTAGCCCCGATGGGGCAAAGGAAGCATAGCAAAAATATTGAGATTTTTTAAGATTATTTTCAATGTTGCAAGAGCAATGCCAACATGGCCCAACACCAACAACTTTGGGATGTTTTAGCTAGCGAGACTCATCTGGATAATCATCATCACTTGTTGATTTTTTTGGATGCACTATTTCTTGTTGCATCTACAAGTGTGTTTAGTGATAATGTCAGGAAGCTCAACCAAAAGGTAATGAAATTGCGAAGGCTTCAAAATGCTTTTGCACATTGCACGGAGGTGATCCAAGCACGAAACTAGACACTCTAGGCGGCACTCTAGAAGCAAAACCAAGCACTCTAGGCGACACTCCAAGGGCAAAACCAGGCACTTCATGCAGCACTCTAAAGGCAAAATTAAGCGATTGGATTAGAAAGTGACCCCTTCTTTCATCCCTGGAATGTCTGGTTTCACCCCTAGAGTACCTCAGTGCAGTGAGCAAAGATCTTTTGCAGCCTTCTTAACTCCTCTAGCTTGAAGTCGAGCTGTCTCACGTCATCACCAAACACTTTCATAGATACACAAAGAAAGAGAGTGTCCAGGAAAACAAATGAGTGATGACAATTGTCTGGACAAATCCCACTGGCTAAAAGCTGCCAAAAGTGTTAGTGTTAGGCTTTGAAGGCACTGCTCTTGCAGCATTGGAAGTAATCCTTAAGAGTCTCAATTGACTTCTTCCTTTTCACCTTTCTTGGGACAATGGCCTGAACAATCCTCCACTCAAGCACTCACATCACTTTCAAATCCTCTCTCATGACAATGTATATCTTGGCTTTCCCCCAACTGAGAATGCTCCAAAAGCAAAATGCCGAGGTAGCAAGCACATGGCATTGCTAGGTCTCTGCCATCAAGAGTCTTGGGCATCTTGGATTGCAAGCTTGAAACTGTCTCAAAATCCCTTTCAAGGCAAATGCTGTGATTAAAGAGTTCCAAGAAACTTCATTTTGGTGTTTTGGGATCATGCTAACATATCCAAAGCCTCGTCGAAGCTCCTGGACTTTATCAACATTTGGATCATCGCATTCCAGAGCCAGATGGGGCTGTTTCTTGGATCCTCCCATCACTTCAAGCACTTGTTATGGATATCCCTCTTGGGCATGTTCCAAGACATTTATGATCTATGAGAGCAATGATTTCCCTGCTCTAAATTGCTTCCTAGTGCCCTACATTTTTCTCCTTGATGCGGAAAAGAGAGAAAGAGAGCAAGCAAGGTCGAGCAAGCAAAAGATCAAGGGCAAGCTCAAATCTTTAGGGCTCTTGCATAGCTGGAAGAAGCTGCGGCCGTTGTGTAAGTCCACCAGGTGGGGAAGAGGCTTCTCCGTGCTCCCACAGGGAAGAAGCTGCGGCCATTGCACATGTCCACCAGGTTGAGAAGAAGCCCCAGGTTATGCTGATTGTTAAGTTCCAGGAGTTCCCCTCACAATGTTCTTGTTCTCGAGTGAGTGAAGTCTTCTATTTGAAGGTATGCAGGTTGCATACACATGTGTGAATCGCTTCAACTTTCAGGTAGGGGGTGTGGAGGAGATCATAAAGCAATATGGTGAGCTCAAATTCAAACCCAAGAGAAACAATCAATATGACAACAATGTTGAGGATGAATACAGCCTGGGTGAGCACCCAAATAAGCAGCAAGTGAAATACAAGATGACCAAGAGATGTGACCTCTCAAAAGAAGCTCGAGCTCTCCCAGCGAAGAAGAATAAGAAGTAATGATCCTGTATTTGTTCTTGAAGCCAACCATCTTGCATTTTTGGGCATCTTGGGCATCAAAAAAGCATATGTCGAACACTGGTGTAAAGGTGCACTCGGCCACAATCAACACGGGTGCCATCGCTGGCTTCACTGTGAGACTGACCTGCGTTGAATGAAGTGGACCCGACTGACTGACGGGTTGACTGGGAGTCACAGCATTGTCCTTCACTGCTGCGTATGTCTAGCATCCATCAATCACTATTGTTTGGAAGAGAATTAATCTTCACGATACAGATTTGATCCGTGTAACTGTTATTTATTTGGAGTATTCTTGGCTAGAAGGATACATGACTCTTTTGATGGACGCTCTAGTTCTCTCCTTTGTTTTGAAGGATTCAGTTCAGCTTCAATGATCGTCTCACGAGTCGCCAACATTTGGATTGAAGTTTGCATGAATCATTCATTCACTTCCATGACCTCCTTATTTTCTTGTAGATGCAAAAATCCAGTTGTTGCATTCTTCTCAAGTCGTGACGGGTCATATGGCAACGGCTACAAAACGCTTTCAACTCTTAGAAGACGAAAAGTTTTGTGACGAACCAGTGAAGTATAAACGCATTACCGCTTCTCCTCGTCTTTACTTGACCAAAAAACTACAAGCTTCTCGTGTTCCATTAAGTTCTTTCTGAGCTACAGATCCAGAAGGATGTGAGAAATCTTCACAGTACAGCGGCAAACGCGAGCGATTCCAGACAAAAACCTCGGCTCCTTGCTCGGTCTCACCGGTACTTGGCGTGAAACCTTTCACAACGATGCTTGCGGCGGTGCCCCTCTCTTCGCATTTTCCAGCAGAGAGATTTCCAACAATGCCCAGCAAAAAATGCCACTCAGTTCTTCACCACTTTATTTTTTACTCTATGCATGGGTTTAGGTTATGGCTGGAGTAGCAGCACCGGCATGGAGCGCGACGCTTTGGCCTCCGCAGCCTCGATGCAGCTCCCAGAAATCTCTGGCCCGGTCTTGCTTCTGTGCCGCCAGCGACGAAACGACATCGATCCTCAAGAATGTGAGTCATTCTTTCGATTGTCCGGCAGGCACTGTGAAATGCGATCGATCTTTCTTTCTTTTAGGACTTTCGGCTGAGGACCTCAAGACAGGAGGATGACTCCGATGTTCTAATCGAATGCCGCGACGTCTACAAATCCTTTGGCGAGAAGCACATCCTCAAAGGAGCCAGTTTCAAGGTGTGGATTGAGCAGCATAGCGATTGTCACTCTCTAAATCCTTTTCTTTTTGTGCAGGTCCGCCATGGTGAGGCTGTGGGAATTATTGGACCTTCTGGAACAGGAAAGTCCACGATTTTGAAGATTATGGCTGGACTTCTTGTTCCTGACAAGGTTTCATCCGTTTTTTTTGGTATTTCTGATTAGCTCTTCCTCAATGTTCTTCAGGGAGAAGTTTTCATCCGAGGAGTAAGACGGGATGGATTAATCAGTGACCAAGATGTTTCCGGATTGCGAATAGGACTGGTAACGTACTGAACTATGCCTTTACCGTCCGTGTATTATCGGCTTACGAGCTTTGCAGGTTTTTCAAAGCGCAGCGCTGTTTGATTCGCTCACAGTTCGAGAAAATGTCGGATTTATGCTGTAAGAAGCTGTGGTCGTTCTCTGTTTTCTGTCCGAGTACTTGACTTGATTGTTTTGGGCAGCTATGAGCGGCAAAGTCTTCCCAAGGAGAGAATCAACGAGCTAGTAAGGGACAGTTTGGCGTCAGTCGGGCTCAAGGTGCTCAATCCTTTTTTTTACGTTAATTCAGTGTTTGATGTGTGTTTTCTTGTTCAGGGAGTTGAAGAAAGGTTACCAGCCGAGCTCTCTGGCGGAATGAAAAAACGGGTGGCGTTAGCTCGCGCTATAATTTCAGACGAACGCGAGGAAACGAATGAACCCGAGGTTATTTTTTTCCTAGCATGATATTCGTAGATCAGAATTCTCCTTCACAGGTTGTCATGTATGACGAACCAACTGCTGGACTTGATCCCATTGCTTCGACTGTTGTCGAGGATCTTATTCGGTCAGTACACATCAAAGGGCGTGATGCAAGAGGAAAACCTGGACAGATTACATCTTACGTTGTTGTGACTCATCAGCATAGCACGATACGACGCGCTGTGGACAGGTGATTTTTTTCTCGTTTCCACTTAGCTTGGACGATGACTAATGCTCGGTGTTTTAGACTACTTTTCTTGCACGATGGTAAAATCGTATGGGAAGGGGAGACTTCCAAGTTCGGTAACACTTCCAATCCTATAGTTCGTCAGGTTCGTGTCGATTATTTTGGTCTTTGATTGAGTGAGTTGGCCTTGTTTATGTTACAGTTCGCGGAGGGCAGCTTAAATGGCCCAATTCAGTATTGATTGGTTTCAATCCTTCCAGAAATAAAGTTCTGCGTCACACATCCACGGGCAGGCTCATTCCTGGAGGCTTCCTCACGCCACAGAGCAGCTACTTGTTCTCGGTTACCGCAGCACTGGAAGATGGTTTCGAAGGAAAGGGAAGAAAGGAGTGGCTTTGAAAGCCTCGACTGCTGAATGCCAGCAGACTGCCGAGACCATTACGTTGGACAGTAGACAACTTCGTACAGACAGCGCAGAGAAAGGCATGGTTTTAATCATCTCCTCGGCCTTGGACAACCGGCCAGCTTGTCCCAAGCACAGGACGCTCGGGCATCTCCAGGAAGAGGGACAGTGCTCGGTCGACGTCCATGCCGACAGCATACGCTTGCAGGAGAGCGGTCCAGGGTCCAGGAGACGATGTTCTTTCCGGCATGCTGTCAAACACTGCTCGAGCCTCGGACAAAAGTTTGTGCTGCGATCATGGCTGTCAAGGAGACAACGCTGTGCTGCGGCATTCTCGACGGCCGGAGCCGCCAAGATGCCCGAGCACGGCCTGGTTCCCTCCACTGCCATTGACACTGAGTCTGCCGCGGAGGAATGTAGTTTCCTCGAACACGATGATCGACGCAGCAGCGGCGGCGGCGGCAACACCCAGTGACGCTCGAGAGTTTTCGAAGGTAAACATGGGTTCCTCCAAGAGCTTTCGTGGAGTGGGGTCTTCTGCCATCGGCAAAGATTCAAACAAGGTACCGTGAATGGGCATATGCCACCAATCCTTCCAAACCCTTCATGTTATTTGTTTCACGACCATTGCATGCATTTGCGTTAAAAAGTTTAGATGCCGCACCGCGCCATCTAAAGCCGGCCCCGCTGGGAGCACAAAAGGTGTGATCCCGAACAAGATGTTTTACCTGGCACCTCTCTTTCTGGTTGCTGCCATTGGTGCTATTGGGGGGCAGCCAAAGCAGGAGAAGCCAACCAACCCAAACTGCCAAGGCAAATTGCTGTGATGTTTACTGCTGCCGTTCTGAAATAGAACTCCTGAGATTCCTCTTCTCCTCTTGGCTACTGGTAATCGCTCCCGCTTGTGCTTGATCATGTTGGAATGAAACGAGATCCCTCTGCTCCTCTTGGCCACAGATAATCGCTCCGGGCAGGAATCGGTTGGTGGGCTCTTTTGAATGAAAGCGATTCTTGAAACGTGCATTGGAGCAATTCGAGTCTCAAGAATCAGATTCTGGGCGTTCCCATTTTTTTCATGATTTTATCTCTTGTCGATTCCATTAGCTAAAGAAACAGCAGCGCGAATAAAGCACGGGGAGCACACAAACTATTCACAGACGTCCTACAAGCAACAAGTAAGCGACAGCCTCCAGATGCGCAGCTCGGTAATCTCTTCCTCAGGATCCAAAAGGTTTAAACTAGATTCATGAATGCGCTTCCATATTGAATAGATTTTTTTCGATAAAGAGTTATCCCTGGCAGCGACTAAGCACTGTGCACTCATGTTGAATAAAATGGACTAGTTGACTAGGAGATTACACACAAGCTTCAAGATTTGTCTCACGCCACCAACACTGGATTGAAGTTTGATCAAATTTTTTTCTTTCTTTTTTGTAGATGCAAAAGGGATGCCGTGCATGGCATCCAGGTCAACTTTTATAAGAAGAATCTCGAGAGGAGCAGCAGCGGGAATGCGTTCACTTGTGACAAGAGAAAATTCCCTGCGAGTCGGTGCAGTGTACAAAACTTCTTTTGTGGTGTTCCAATTTGGTTTCAATCCTTCCAGAAATAAAGTTCTGCGTCACACGTCCACGGGCAGGCTCATTCCTGGAGGCTTTCTCACGCCCTTGTCCTTCATCGCCTCCCACAAAGCGGCTACTTGTTCTCGGTTACCAGTAGAGGCATGGATATTAGCGAGCAAAACATAAGGTGAACTGTTACCTGGGTCCAACGCAATGAGCCCCTCAGCTGCTCGGCCTCCGAATTGAGCATTACGTTGGACAGTAGACGCACCGAGAAGAACTTCGTACTGCGCAGACTCAGGCACGAAAGGCATGGTTTTGATCAGCTCCTCCGCCTTGGACAGCCGGCCAGCTCGTCCGAGAACGTCAACCATGGCATAGTAATGCTCCTTTTCGTGCTGGACGCCGTGATCAACGACCATCGACGAGAAGTAGTCCCGGCCCTTGTCCAGGCAGCCGCCATGGCTGCAAGCACCGAGGACAATCGTGAAGCTGATCTCGTTTGGCCTGCTTCCGTCCAAGAGCATGCGGTGGAACGTTTCAATGGCCAGCTGAAACTCTCCCGACTGAGCACAGGCTCCAAGCATCGAGTTCCAGGAAACCAAGTTACGCTCCGGCATCTCCTCGAACAGGGACAGTGCTCGGTCGACGTCCATGCCCAGAGCATACGCTTGCAAGAGAGCGGTCCAGGAGACGATGTTCTTCTCCGGCATGCTGTCAAACACTGCTCGAGCCTCGGACAAGAGTTTGTGCTGCGACAAGGCGACGATCATGGCTGTCCAGGAGACAACGCTGTGCTGCGGCATCCTCGACATCACTTCTCGAGCGTCACTGGGTGTTGCCGCCGCCGCCGCCGCTGCTGCGACGATCATCGTGTTCCAGGAAACTATGTTCCTCCGCGGCATTAGATCGAAGACTTCCTTAGCATCGGCGGAGCGGCCGTTCTGGGCGAAGGCAGTGACAATGGCAGTGGAGGGAACGAGGCCGTGCTCGGGCATCTTGCGGAAGAACTCGGCGGCTCCGTGAGGATCTCCGGCCTGCCCGAGAGCCACCATGGTCGCCGTCCACAGCACGACGTTCTTCTCGCGAGAGTTTTCAAAGATAAACTTGGCCTCCTCCCAAGAGCTTGTCAAGCCGTACGCCGTGATCATCGCGCTGGCTGAGACAACGTCGTGGCTGGGCATCTTTCCGTACAGCTCCTTGGCTTCTTCAAAGTGCCCACATTGGGCATATGCGTGGATCATAGGACTCCAAGACGTGATATCTCTCTCGGGCATTAGATCGAAGAGTACTTTTGCGTTTGTGGATTGGGCTATTTGGCAGTAGCCAGTGATAATCCCATTCCAAGACACAACGTTACACTGTGGCATCCTTTGAAAGACAGCCTTAGCGATTTGCAAATCCCCGATTTGGGCATTTGCTTGGATTAGGGTATTCCAAGATACTATGTTTCTGTGGGGCATAGAATCGAAGGTCTCTTTTGCGTCGATCGCGCGGCCGCATTGCGCGTAGGCCGCAAGAATCGCATTGGTAGCGACTGGATCGCGCGCTGGCGCCAGGTCGTGGATCGATCTTGCTTCTTCCAGGTGCCCATTTTGGGCAAATGCGGCAACGAGGATGTTCCAGGAGAAGAGATTGCGGCAGGGGATGGAATCGAAGGCCTGGCGCGCCGATTCGACGCTGCTGCATTGGGCGTAGCTCGCGACGACGAGATTTCGCAGGAATGTGTTGCCGCGGTGGCTGGTGTGGAGGATCTGGGCGTGGAGCTGCCGGATGCGCAGAGTGTTCTTGGCGTTCTTGAGGAGGTGGGCGAAATAGTCTTGCTCCTTGAGAGCCTGGGCCCTGTAGCTCATCGGCTGACGCGTGGCGGTCGTTTGTTGGCTGGCATTCTCACTTAAACCCTATCGCATTTTTGTTTACAAGGCGTTGGAAGCGCGGGAGGTGCACATTGGCGCGATGCTCCGCGCCATGGCGCTGTCGTGCAATCTCTAGCGGGAGATCGAGGACGGATGGCGCGTCGCCGCCCTCTCCAAGGGATTGCAAGGATTGATCCAATGCGGGAGCATCAAGCCTTGAAACGAGACGAGCAAATCTTCCGCGTCTATTCTGTAGCGAGAGGTCTCCTCCATGGTTTTGTCAGATGTTATTGCCGAGGAACAAACAGAATTGGCAAGCGCTTTAATCTCTCGACAAGCACCACCCGTAACTTGGTATGATTCTTGTCCAATATCATTGCATATCGCGAGCTTCACCGCTGCAGCCTGGTCGTTGAACTTCACTCCATAGCTCCACAGGTAGGATCCCAGGCGAATCTAAAAGGTCTAGGCCATCGACCACCTGCATGGAACGATGTTTGTGCGTATCATTATAAATGAGAATAGACATCAAAGCTTTACCTTGGTGCAGCTTCACATATTTTGTGTTTCAAGAGCCGATTGATGCTTGCCTACATTCGGAAAACCAACGACTGCTACCTGGCCTGTTCCAATTTGGCAGGGGAAAACAAGAGAAAAGAAACTATGAACGAGCGAGAAAGAAAACCTTCATCTCTTTGCTTCGAGTTTATGGTAGACATGCTCACATCCATGCTGCGAGACTCAATAACGTGTGAGATCTAGAAAGATTGAAGTACACATAACATTCTCCAAGACAAATTTGAGCAGTAGCAAGGAATCGTTGGAGACAGTTCCATGGTCTCTCCTTGCTGCACATTATATTAGCATATTCTAGGCATAGTTATGTTAGCTGCTACTTTTTCCCTAAACGGGTTTACAGCAGTATGATCAAAAACAAAAAAAAGACCACTCATACGCACACCTCCGTGGTGTCGTCAAAATAAGTGCACCGATGGTGGATCGCAGTGTAAGGCGCCTCCGAATCGAACTTGGCCTTCATGCAGCGCCAGACGACATCACAGCGCCGCGGCACAAACCGGATGGGATGGACCTTGACACGCCCTGGGAACTCCCCGCCGAGCTTGACGATCGCGCGAGGTATCTGGGTCCGAAACTTGGGCGGCTTTTTGGTAGCGTACACAACCCCGCTCACGTCCAGGCGTGTCACGCAGCTGCTGCTCTCCACGAGCTCCCGCACAAAGCTGATCTCGTCGCGCGCCCACCCCGCTATTCCGCAGGCCACCTCAATGCGGACACACAATGGAACCTCCCTGCTGCTCCACTTGTCGAGGCTCAAGCACTAGAGGATCATATACCACGTCTTCAATGCAGAGAAGCTGTCAAGAGAATGTAAAAGTTACCTTGATGGACGAGTGAGAAAGTGTGAACACCTCCAGGGCGGGGAATGGCTCCAGAAGCTGCGCAAGGTTGAGGGACCCCGGGTCGAAGATGGACGATTTCACAAACAAGTCAAGCCGCGTGATGCCACTCACGGCCGACGGTTGGCAAACAAAACGCTTGAGAATTTGCGTGACATCGGCAGCGCTTTGGCAGGTGTTTGTGAACGTTAACTTGTTGAGCTTGGACGTGCGCAGGCCCTGGATGATCCGCACGCCCGTGTGCGGCTTGATCCACTCGACGTTGCACGTAGACGGCAAGAGCTCCAGGCGCAGCTCCAGGCGCGGCACCGCGCTGACGGACATCCACCTGAGCTTGGGCATGTCCAGGGCGAGAGAGAAGTTGGCGACGCTCTTGCCACGCAATGCAAGACAGTCGAGGCTGTGGCTCTTGAGCAAATACGTCCCGGGCGACTCCACCAGCAGCAGCATCAGCTGGATGTAGACGAGCGAGGGGCACAAGTCGAGGAGCTGCTGCATTGTGCCCACGTCCAAGCCTGTGAGCATGACGCAGTAGACGAGACTGGGAAGCATTGGAGCCGCTGGCGTCGTCGTGGTGATCGCGCCGCCAAGCTTGACATCGTTGATGATGTGGAGGCACCGCAGCTGCTGGCAGGCGACAATGCTGGACCAGAAGCCATCCACATCGACGCTGAGCGTAAGGGAGTGAAGAGTTTTTCCGATCGCCGGTAGCCAGCCAAGGGAAGAGCGTGGAGCGCTGTGAACGGACAAGGAGCGGAGATTGCTGGCGCTGCTGTCAAACCAGGAAAGGAAGCCGTGCTGCTCATCCTCCAGGCTGAAATGTGTGACGAGCTTTGCCAGGCGCGCCCACCTCTTGCTCACCAGACTGCACCAATACAAGTGGCGCGAGGAGACGATTAGAGACAGGATCCGGGCGAGCACATCGTCGGGAAGATCATCCTCTCCACACTCCATTGACCTAACCCTAGGGCTGCAAGCACCGAGGACAATCGTGAATTTGGCCTGCTGCCGTCCAAGAGCATGCACTGGAAGGTTTCGGTGGCCAGCTCAAACACTCCCGACAAGTGCCCGCATTGGGCATATGCGTGGATCATAGGAACAGGATCCCTTTCTAAGCTATAAAAGGTTTCGTCGTCCTTTTTTATTCTTCTTAGGATTATGGAGAACCGTGCTTGTCTATTGTTTCTGTGTCTGTTCGCGTTCCGACTTGGGAGCAGGACGAGAGTTATTGCCACGAAGAGATAAAGAAGACACACTTAGACAACCTAAAGTTTATCCAGGCGGAAAATCAGAAGCAGAATGACTATGTTCTCGAGGCCAACAAATTCGCATATCTGACTAATGCAGAGTTTCGAGAGAGGTTCTTGACGACCATCACGCCTCGAGAACCGTTTGGCAGCTTCAGTCACTCGGCCGCAGAGTCCCTCCCGGAGGTTGTCGACTGGCGGACAAGAGGAGCAGTCTGTCCGGTTCGATCAGGCTCACATGGTAACTTACTTCCTTTTCTTTTCTTTTCTATGTTTTCACCACCTGGAACTTATGACAGGAAGCTCGGTGGTCTTCTCTGCCGCCGCAGCAGCCGAAGGTGCCAATGCCATTGCGACGCAAGTGTCTGTTCGAGGAGGCGTTCTTCAAGTGCAGCAAAAACGATCTCGGTCACTACGATAAGGCCTTCGAGTTCATCATCGAGAATGGTGGCATAGACAGTGAAGGGTTTGGCCTCAACTTCCGGAACAAAACTTGCTTCTTCCTTAGGGGCACTCCCTTTATAAGTTCTAAGCTGATCACACTCTCTCTGTTCTGCTGTCTGTTGTAGAGGGACTTTACAATCGATGGCTACGAGCATGTTCTTCCAAACAACGAGGAGGCCCTGAAGAAGGCCGTCGCTCATCAGCCCGTGAGCGTGATGATCGACGCAGGTTGTCCCGCTTTCAAGTTCTACAAATCAGTAAGTTTTTCCTTCTCAGTAACAAAGGTGCAATGATTTTGTCATGACAGGGAATCTTGACAAGCTCTTGTGGAACCGACCTCAATCACGCGGTGACGATCGTAGGATATGGCATTACCAGCGACGGAAAGAAGTACTGGATCGTCAAGAACTCATGGGGGACCGAGTGGGGAGACGATGGTTACGTTTATATGCAACGAGACACTGGAGTTTCTACTGGTCTTTGCGGGATCAACATGAACCCATCGTATCCAACCAAGCAGGGACTCCCAAAGATCCAAGACGAAGGTCTTTCGACTTCCAACGCTGCTAATATCAACGCTGATCTCTGGCCAGTCTCGGGCCTCTACTTCAGCAGGCTAGAGGAGTGAAGAGACGTAGATTAGTGCCATATGTTTAAATCAATCGACTTCTCTCGCAACTTCTCTCCCGCTGCTTGCTTCCCCCTCTTGCTTTTGCAGCTCCTGGGTCACTTTGATCTGTGCTCCGCGAACGATACCTTCGTTTATGAGAGCTCCGACTATCATTGGGTGGATGTCGCTGGCCTCAGCGTCGGAGGCTCCAAGTCTGCACGAAGAGTGACCGATCACTGAAAAAGCTTAACGTGACGTCGTAACCTTTTAGCACGTACGTTGGATTGTTCTCGCTTTCATTCGTTTTTCTCGTATTGTGTTGCTTCTTTCGGTTAGAGCTAAGTTCGTGAATGTTTTTCGAAATCTTCCTTCCCATTCTACATGTTCATTGGTATCAGAGGGGTTCGAGTCTTTGTGATATAATATTTGTGATTGTGATATATTATGTGTTTCATTATGACTGCTCAAGAAAGACAAGATGAGCAACCAATTGGAGATTAGAAGCCATTGCAGTCGAACACCGAGAGGAAAAAATATTTTAACCAAACCTAACAGAACTCATCGGCTGACGCGTGGCGCGTGTTTATTGGGTGGCATTCTATCGCTTAAACCCTATCGTTCTCTTTTTCTTTCAAGGAGGATGGAAGCGCGGGAGGTGGAGGAGGACGCGCACATTGGCGCGATGCTGCGCGCGATGGCGTCGTCGCGCAAGATCTTTAGCTTGTCTAGCGGGAGATCCAGGGCGGATTTCTTCCGGCGCGTCGCTGCCCTCTCCAAGGGATTGCGGGAATTGATCCAATACGGGGAGCGCGTCGCGATTGCAGCCCTTACGAGGTTTGTGATTTCTTCTTAGAGAATCTTGGGACAGTCGATTTGTTTTTCTCTTGCAGCGAATACTATCTTGAATGGATGCTGGCAGTGCCCTGCGCTGGTGGAATCGTTACACCTCTTAACTATAGATGGGTATGAGCTTTCTTTTTTTCTTTTCTCTCTTGGATACTTGTGACGCTGTTCTTTAGAGTTTTGATGAAGCAAATGCCGCAATCCAGCTTGTCCGGCCTGCGATTCTCGTTTTGGATGAGCAATGCCGGCACTGGGGTGAGCCTCTAAGTGAACTATATCCGTGGATGATGCAAGTTTTTTTAGAAGAAGATTGCGAGAGTAAGTTTTTCTTTTTCCTCTCGTTTTTGAGGATCTCTCCTTCATGGCAGCTCTTCGTGGAGAGTCTATAATGCGTTGCAATGGAGAGACCGAAACAAATCTGGATCTGTGTTTCGCTCCTAACAACATTGCTTTGATTTGTTTCACTTCGGGTTTGCTGTTCCCAGCTTTGACATACTTTGTGTAGGACATAACTTTGCATGTTTTGGTTTTAGGAACCACTGGAACACCTAAAGGAGTGTCCCTCACTCACAGGGCTTTGGTTGCGCAGTCCCTGGCAAAGCTTGCCATTGTTGGTTATTCGAGCATGGATGTATGTTCGAGGTACACTCTCCTCTACAAACGTTATATGTTTCTGGTCTTGATTAAGTGTTTCTATCAGGTCTATCTTCATACTGCACCACTTTGCCACATAGGTGGGATTTCTTCTGTGCTGGCCATGGTCATGGCTGGAAGCCAGCAGCTTTTTCTCCCGAAGTTTGAGACTAGTGCCGTCCTCCAAGCCTTGAAAGACTACGAGATTTCTACAATGATTGTAGTGCCGACAATGCTGCGAGACATTTTGGAGCCTGGGTGAGTCCATGTCTATCTTCTTAGATCTTCTTTTCTAACAAAGCATTTTCAGAAAGAGTGGAAGTGATCAAGTTTTCCCCAGCATGCTAACAATTCTGAACGGTGGCGGGTCAGTTCCATCGCGTCTTCTTCCTGCTGTCAAGAAAACTTTCCCAAATGCACGGCTCTTCTCTGCATATGGTAAAACACGTTTGCTTTCTTCAGTAGCTGCTGAAGCCTTTTTGTTCCACGTCCAGGAATGACCGAAGCGTGTTCTTCCATGACATTTTTACGGCTTGATGGACATGTCCCACTTGGTGTGGGTTCGTGTGTTGGGAAGCCGCCTCCTCACGTACAAGTCGGGATAAAAGATGGTCGGATATTCACCCGGGGGCCTCATGTTATGCATGGCTACTGGGGACAAACCATAGAAACAGCAGGTGTTCTGCAGCAGGATGGCTGGCTTGACACTGGAGACATTGGAAAGATAGACAAAGCTGGAAATCTGTGGCTGCTGGGCAGAGCGAAAGATGTAGTGAAAACTGGTGGCGAAAACGTATACGCCTCAGAGGTGAGTGCGTATTTCCATCGATGAAAAACACTCATGCCTGCCGCAGGTGGAGATGGTTCTTTCTCAGCATCCATCGGTTTCTTCTGTGGCTGTTGTTGGCGTCCCTGAGTCGCGGTTGAGCGAGATCGTTGCTGCCGTGGTGAGGCTTCACGACGGATGGACATGGTCAATAAGCGAGCATCCCATGACGGTTTCTGAAAGTGATTTACGGCTGCATTGCAGCAAGCAGGGGCTTTCGAGGTGACTCTGCGATTCAAGGCTTGATGCATGATTGACCGAAGTGATTATCACAGATATAAGATCCCAAAACTCATCGTTCAACGGCAGGATCCATTTCCTGTGACGTCAACGGGGAAAGTTAGGAAGGACATGATTAAGGCTGGCCTTTCTAAGCTATAAAAGATTTTTTTATTTTTCTTCTCCTGCTTGTTTATTGTTTTTGTGTGTGTTTGGGTTGAGTGTAAGGGCGGGGACAGAAGGCAAGATCTGGAAGAGCTCAGCGAACAAACGAACGGCTCACTGAAATCATCAAAACAGCTTACTATAATCCGTCAATCTCATGCTTCTTGGTGGGCGCCAATGAATGACTGAATGAATATAACATCAATCTGTGGAGTAGTACGAGAGTTATTTAAGCTTATAATGAGCGGCAACAATGAAGCGTCAGTTTGAGGAAGAAAAGCGTTGCAGCAGGCAGAAGAGCTCGAGAACCGTGAATGAATCGCAAGCTAAACTCCACACCTTTACAAGTGAGCCATCGCCTTTGGCTGTGTTGGAGTTGAACAAGGCGGACTTTCTAAACGACGTCAGTCTCACAAGGAGGCGCTTCTCAAGAAAATGGAGGATCTGCTGGCCGAAGAATCCAACAGGGACAAGGAAAGCTAATTCTGGAGACCCGATTGCTGTAAAGAATTTTTTTGTCTTTGCGCAGCATGTTACAAGTTCAACTAGAGGTGAAAGCCAACTCGGGGGAAGAAAGTCAGCTGGTCAAGAGCTGTTGTATTCCCAAAACCAGTGCAAAAGACGGACACTGGCGTATTCCGCCTTTTGATCTTCTTCTCAAGGTGGTGGTTCTTCCCAGTTCTAAGCGTTTTCTTTTTCTCTTCTTATTTTTTTAGCTGGGCCTATGCTCAGCCTCCTGCGCCTGGTAATCACGTGCTCAAGATTCATTGCTCATTTACCGTTTGCTTCTTGTATAGTTTATCATGCGCTAGCCCCTCCGCCAGCTTCAGTTCCAGTTCAAGGTTCTCAAAAATGGGTCACTTTTCATATGAAAAAAACTCTCTCTAGGAATTAGTTATTGTAGGTTCATAAATGAGGCTAGAAAGATTGCAATCATGATGTGAGCCACCAGATTCCAGAATTATATTTGAAGCTGGAAACAACGATGAAATAAGCAAGGTTAAGCTGCCCAATTTACAATCTTTGAAATTCCCCAACAAAATCAAATGTCAATAATTTTATCTCTTAGCATAAATGATACCTATATTATTTGATCACACATAATATTAAATGGTTCCTCTCTCCACTACACTCCTTTTTAGTGATCTTTAAATTGGGGTGATTCTTTCCATGCTTGCAAGAAACCCTGGTCTAATGCTAATGACGCCAAAAAAACATACATGTCCTTTTTCCACCAAAAAATTGATTTTCAATCAAGTTTCTTCTTCTAGTGATGCTTTGAGCAGTTTTTGCTTGTGAAACTAAAGTAATGCTACTTATTCGTTTACTAGATGTTAATCTTTAATCTTCCTTGATCTTCAATTTAGCTCTGTCACATTAAAGTAAGGAAAACTCCACCTATCTTGCAAAAACCTCTCTCTCTCTCTCTCTCTCTCTCTCTCTCTCTCATCAACTTTACTCTCTTTTGAAGCTCCCCCAAAGCTTTCATTTCTGGGAGATCCATATAGGTCTCCACATTGCTATGTAGGGTTCCATGTGGTTAATTTTGCTCACCAGCTTCCATTTTTACATTAGTATCCTAACAAAATAAAACCAAAAAATCAAACAAGCCAGGGGATCATACGAAGAATTGAAAAAAGAAAAGCATAGAACACAAACCTTGTGGATGTAGTTGGTTACAGAAGGAGATCTAGTTTGCTGACAGCTCGTAGATAAAGAGTTTTGCAGCGTATGCGCTTCGATTCTTAGTCTTGAATGCTTCTGCGAAAGGCTGGATAGCAACACCATGTAAGCCATCAAAACAGAAAAAAGCAATCCAGCAGAGCTCCTTGATTGTAGAGAAGACTCCTGAAAGTAGACACTATCGTTACGTCACAGGACCTTCCATTGCCAGATTCTCGTCCAAAAAAGGACTCGTCTTTGTGGGATTAACATGACGTATCCAACCAAGCCGTCCCAGAGATCCAAGGCTTACCAGAGATCAGCGTTGTTATTAGCAGCCTTGGAAGTCGAGAAGACTTGGGGTCTATTCCTTCGACTCTCAGCAGGCTTGAGGAGTGAAGAGATGTAGATTAGTGCTGTATGTGTGAATCAATCGCCTCCCCAGGCTTCTTCTCGCAGCTTCTCTCTGGCCAGCAAGCGCTGCTTGCGCTCCTCCTCTTGCTTTTGCAGCTCCTGGGCCGTGAATCTCACCCTGGTCTGTGCTCCGCGAACGATGCCTTGGTTTGTGAGAGCTCCGACGATCATGCGCTGAGCAGCTCGGGCGGATGTCGCTGGCCTCGGCGTCGGAGGCTCCAAGTCTGTACAAAGTGTAGAAAGCTTGAAACCAGAGAGAAAACTGGATACCTCTCTCCGTGACAAGGCCGTGAACTTCGCTTGAATCGTCGTAAGTTTTGAGCACGTACGTTGGGTGGCGGATTGTTGCGAGTGCCTCTCGTGCTGCGCAAGGAAAGAAGAAAATCAGTGAGAGATCTAGACATTGAGTCACACAAACCGATTGTTGGATTGCGGAAAACAGCCAAGGCAGTGGTGTCATTTACCCAGCGAATCACCACGCCGCGGCTCGCGTAAGGCATGACGACCTGCTCCAAATCTCGAGTGGTTGTCTTGGGAGGAAAGCCACCGAGAACCAAAACATGGCTAGCTCCATAAACGACTACAAAACAACAAAAGAATGTTAAGCATTTCCACCTTTGATCATCCAAAGAGAGACGAACTTACGGGACTTTCCATCGATGTCGTCAGAAGATGTAGTGAGCTCCTCGTGAGTTTCATCGTCCATGGCGGTCGTATGGTCGCTGTGGAATCCATCTCTTTCTCTTCCGTAAGTAAATGCCCCGCGTCCACGCTGCTTGGGAGCTACGTCCTCGGCCTCCTCCTCGGCTTCTCTCGCGTTTTCTCTGGAGTTGGACCGACGCTTGGGAGTTGGATCGCTCAAAGAAAGTTGGGAGATTCGAGGAGGCGATGGAGCTCTCCGCGATGGTGGTGGATTTGATGAGCTGCCAGGGATGTCGTGAGCGGCTTTCTCCCACTCTGTGACGCAAAGCAAGCTTTCAGATCTCCGCTATTCTCTCCAATTGTGATTTTGAAGTCTACCTAGTACCTTCTTCTTCTTCGTCTTCCTTGTCTATGCTTGGAGCATCGCTTCTTCTGCAGAGAAATTCTTAGAATCATCCGAGAAAACAGAGAATTCATGCTACTTACGCGTTTAATCTGTGCCGGATGACAATGGCGGAGCTGCGCAGCGAATCCGCCTTGATCGACAAGCCCTGCCGCTCGTACAGCGCCCCCAGATCCTGCATAGCCGCAGCCAGCGAGAGATTCGCGTCCGCGCCTTGCGAGCTCTGCATCTCGTCCACGACGCCCTGCAAGAACTGCGCAGCGCCATCGCTGTTGCCCTCGTCCAGCAGCTCCTCCACGCGCTCCGACCAGTTCTTCACCATAGCTAAGATTTTAGGGTTCTTGAGAGAAGCGCCAAAACAATATTTCAATGGCGCCAGGCAATTCCTTGGCAGCTCGATTCGATGCCGCTGGCGCAGCGCCGCCCTTCCAGCCAAGGACGGAGACGTCGAATCTCCTCGCGGCGCTCAAGCTGTGCGCCATGGCGAGGGATCTGGAGCGGGGAAGATCCATCCACAGCCATGCTGTCGATAGCGGCGCCGCTGCGAATCCGTTCGTGGCGAGCAGCCTGGTGAGCATGTACGCCAAATGTGGCAGCGTGAGGGAGGCGCGCCGGATCTTCGACGCCATGCCGTGCCACAGCGTGGTTTCTTGGACAGCGCTCATCCAAGGGTATGTAGAGAACAAGGAGGAGCTCCTAGCTTTAGATTTGTTTGCCGCCATGGCTAGAGCTGGAGGAGATTGCCAGCCGAATGGCCGGACTTTCGTCGCTGTTCTAAAAGCTTGCTCTCGTCTTGCAGCGAAAGAAGCGATGCAACCTCTCGGTGACGAGCTCGTGAAGATCAAAGCGCTGGAGAGCGTCGTGGCTCTCCACGCTGTGATCGATCAAACTGGCTGTGGAGTGGACATCTTCGTCGCAAACGCGCTTCTGGACGCTTACGCGCGGTGTGGAAGCTTGGTTGACGCAAGCAAGGTATTCTCCGGCATGGCTTACAAGGATGTGGTCTCTTGGACGTCGCTGATACTGGGATTTGCAGAGAATTCGCAGGGAGAGATGGCCTTGCAGCTCTTCGAGCTCATGCAGCGCCAGGGATGCTCTCCAAATCCCCGGACTTTTCTTGCCGCAGTGAAAGCCATCGCTGCTCTTGCCGCGGAAGAAAGGGAAAATCCTCTCGAGCTGGACGATGGAATGAGCAAGGTGGTGGCTTTGGAGAAAGTTATGGCTTTGCATTCTCTTTGCGTGAAGAGTGGCTGCCAAGACAGGTACGTGACGAGCTCCTTGGTCGATTTGTATGCGAAGTGTGGGAGCCTGGACGATTCTCGCGTGGTTTTCGAGAGAGCCCGTTTCTTCGACGACGTGGTGCTGTGGACGGCGCTTATCCTCGCCCACGCGGACTCCAGCGGCAACGAAGAACAGGCTCTGGAGATCTATGTCCGGATGCGTCGCCATGGCTGTGCTCCGGACGCTCGAACCTACGTCGCTCTTCTCAAAGTTTGTGGTAAGGCTGTGGCTTCGCGGCTGGCGAAAGTGATTCACGGCGAGATTTGTAGGCATGGCTTGGAGCATGGAGAGCTCGTAGCAAACGCGCTGGTGGACGTGTATGGAAAATGCGGCAGCGCTCACAACGCCGAGAAGGTATTCCTGTCGCTCCTTTCACCGGACGCTGTCGCTCACACGTCGCTCATGGCAGGGCTGTGCCGCCAGGGAAAGGATGGCTCCACAAAGGTCTTCCAGATCTTCCACGAGATGCTGGACAATGGCTTGAGCATAGACGGTGTCACCCTCTTGTGCTTGCTCACGGCCTCCAGCCATGCCGGGCTGGTCACCCAAGGGAAGCAAATCTTCCAGGCGATGCAAAGGAGGTATGGAGTGTCTCCCGAGATCGAGCATTACCACGCCGTGATCGATCTTCTTGGCAGGACGAACCATCTGGACGAGGCCATGAACTTCGCGAGAACGATGCCTTTCAAACCGACAGCAGTGACTTGGACGACGATACTGACTTGGTGCTCCAAGTGGAAGAACCCAAGCCTTGGAAGGCTGGCTTTCGAGAAGTGCCTGGAGATCGACAGTAAGATCGCTACTTCTTACCAGTTGATGGCTAATCTCTAGCGCTGTGGCAGCACAGCCAGATCCCTGCGACGATGAGAAGCAATCCCAGCGCGGTCTGCTTGAGCCGGAGGCGCTCGCCTAGCGCGCTCCCGGCCACAGCGGTTGCGGCGAATGTGGTGGCATTGGTGATGGGCACTGCCAGGGAGAGAGGACTCTCGGAGAGCTTGGCGAAGAACACGAGAGAGGCCGAGAGATTGATCGCCAGGGGCAAGCTATACTCCCAAGTGCACAGGAGGAGGATCCAATCTCTTACAACCGCGCCTAGCCACGAATCTCCACCCGATTGACGCGCGCCGAGCTGCCGATTCCGGCGATCCAGCGCCGAGGTCCCTCGCTTCATCAGCGCATTCGTGGTGCCCCAGATCGAGCCAGTGACGAGCATCCATTCTACTGCCATTTTCCCCAAGAACCCTAAAATTTGGGATCGTCGGATATTCCTTTCTTGCGGTTGTGACACGTGGCGGCGGCATGATTTCAACGGATCAGATTTTCTTGCCCCGTTTTCGAATGACCTGTGGAGGGGGAAAATTCGTTTTCTTTGTCTCTCGCTTCTTGGCCGGTCGCGTCCGCCAAGGTCGATCGATCACGCGCGATGCCGCCAGTGGTTCTCGACAATATTTCCAGCTGCCGCTCGTCGCCGATCCACTGGAATCCCACTCCAGTCCCAGCGCCGGCCTTCGATGGATTCGTCCCCGACCTCGCGGTGCCGGAGGATCTATCGTGGGAGCACTGCATCCGGATCCTCAACAACAGCGGCCGATCGCTCCCCAGGAGCTCTGGCTACCCGGTTTTTGGCAGCCAGCGCTACAAGAGGTCTGGAATCGCTCGGAATCTCGCAAGCTCGATCAGCAGGGCCACCAGCCCCATGGCGTCCGAGTTCTCCACAATCTCCCCTCTTTTCGACGGCCAGCCCCAGCTCAAGCGCTCGGCAACCGCGCGGCAGCTCAATGCGTGCTCGGTGAGCCGCGCGACGAGCCCTCTCCCCTCGGAATTCTCGGATTTCCCCACCACCACCAAGGATTTCGAGCAGCACAGCAAGGATTTCGACCAGCGCAGCCTCGACATCGATCTTGCCGGCTCGCCGGGCAAGAACAGCGGCCCTGGGATCATGAAGAAGATCTTCGGTCAGCTGGCCGGAGCTGGGAAGAACCGCCTGTCCAGATCGTCGTCCCTCTCCAGCAGCGCTCGCAGATCGGCGAAGAAATCCGGGGCAAAATCTCCCCCACCGCGGCTCTCTTGCGTCGCCCTCACCGGCGATGGCGATCCAAGGATCTCTTCGGTAAATCTTGGCGCTGACGACGAGATCTCGATCGATTGCGAGCAGGAGCTGGGATCCAGGAACATGAGGCGCTGGCTCCAGTACCAGCAGTGGATGGCGATGGTGGCCCGGGCCGAGAATAATCTCAGCGAGCTCTCCAGCATGCTCCAGTACGCGGTGAAATCCATGGCGGACTCCCGGGAGATGGATTTCTTCGTGGAGGAGATGCAGCAGCGGCAATCGAGCATCTACTACGCGAGCTGAGAAAGTGTTCTTCGATCTATCCTAAATTTAAAAATCCCCTTCTATTTGTTATTTTGTTTCAGGTTTTTAGGTTTAGGGTTCTTGGGCAATGGAGCACCAAGAGGATTCCAAGAAGCGCAAGATCAAGGAGGAGTCGGATCTTCACGATGCGCCAATGGAGGGATACGAGGCGCCGGTGCCGCTGCGCTTGTCTCGGGACGATTTGAAGCGATTGCTGGAGCCCTTGAGCAAGGAGCAGCTTGTGGCACTTCTCACCGACGCGTAAGGCCTCTCTTCTCTCTCTCGCTCGTTTCTTTCTCTTTCTTTTCTCTCAGATCATACCGGTACTCCACCTTTGTGCTTCGATTTGGATCCGAATTCCGCAAAGAGAGGGCAGCGATGGTGTTATGGTTTTACTTGTGGACTGGTTTTTTCTTGTTTCGAAGGACATTGGTGGAGTATTTGTGTTTGATTTGCTCCTCATTCTTCTTTTTTTCATCCTGGATTTTTCTGGATGGATTGACTGGGAATGCTTGTCCTTGTGGGTTTTTGTATCTGCAGAGGTTCTCAATACTCTGCGGTTGCAGATGATATTAGAGAAGTTGCGAGCAAAGATCCTGCTCATCGGAAGCTCTTTGTGCGTGGGCTGGCTTGGGAGACTACTTCACAGGATCTGCGTGAAGTGAGTGTTTTTTCATGCATGGGTTGGTGGCTGGCTTGAACATGAACTTGGTGTTCTTGGTCGTGCCATAGTCTTTAAAGTTTCTTTGCTTCTCTCGCTGGATGCCTGATGCTCTTGCTGGATGCTTTGCAGGCTTTCGAGCAATTCGGGGAGATTGAGGAAGGAGCTGTGATCATCGACAAGGCCACTGGCAAGTCGAGAGGATTTGGATTTATCACGTTCAAGCATATGGACTCGGCACAGAGAGCCTTGAAAGAACCCAGCAAAACGATCGATGTAAGTTTTTATATTCTCTTTGCCGAGGCATTTACACTCGTTGATCGATCTCCGCAGGGAAGGATTACGGTTTGTAACTTGGCCTCAGTGGGAACCTCAGGAAGCGGAGGCACCAACGATCAAGCGCAAAGGAAACTCTACATCGGGGGCTTATCATACGAGACCTCAAACGAGACGTTGTTAAACATCTTCTCGAAATACGGCGAGATAGAGGAGGGCGCTGTGGCCTACGACAAGAACACCAACAAATCAAGGTGAAACACTACTTCCCAGTCGATTTCCTCATTCCAAACTTACGAGCACGGCTTTGTTTTCCAGGGGCTTCGCCTTCGTCACTTACAAAACCGTGGAAGCAGCAAGGAACGCCATCGACGATCCCAACAAGACGATCGAAGTAAGTCACAGCTTTCTTGTCCTTTCTAGCGTGAGCGAACTTTTCTCTCCTCTCTCCAGGGACGCCATGTTATCGTCAAGCTGGCGGCCGAGGGCCAAAAAGAGAAAGCTCCACAGGTATCGGCCCCGAGCCAAGGTCCGCAAGCACAGCCCGGCTACAACGTAGTGAATCCAAACATCCCAGCTTACGCGAGGCCACCGCCGCCGGGGACCATCTTGGGCTTCAGTCCGCACACCGCCGTGCCAGCTTACTCGGCTGCGTACGCTGGAATCGCGACCATGGCGTCGCAGTATACCCCGCAGTACGCTGGCGCACAGTATGGAATTCCCGCTCCACAGCCCGGCCAGAATGGAACTGGGGGATACTACGCTCCAAATTAACAACACTGGTGTAAATTATCAAAATGCTCTAAAAAGCTGAGTTTTGGCGCGAAAATTTGAATTGCCCCAAAGATCACGATTAGGGCTCTTGTATGCGAGGGTGGCACAAAATTGAAGAATTCCCTCATCCAAGACGAATTGCTCTCGCCTTACTCGCAATCATGAGCTCGTCTTCTCTTGAGATTCACCTTGAACCTGAGCTCACCATACTGCTTGATGAGCTCCTCCACGCCCCCCACCTGAAAGTTGAAGAGATCCACGCACACATTCCCCAGCCAAGCGGAAAGCTTGTTGAAGCCACCACACGCCACGATCATCTTTCCCGCTTCCAGGTCCTCGACCAGCTCGTCGTACTTCTCCTGAACAAAAGGGCCATAGTGTTCGTCGAAAACAACATCTGGTGTGCTCGGATCCTTGTCCACCAGCGATTCCTACGAGAAGCACCCGAAACCGAGCAGTGCCTGCCACTCGTGCGCCAGCATCCGCGCATCAAACACCAGCCGCGCCTGCATCTTCAGCGATCCAACAAGTCCCGCTCCACCCAAGAGACCACCTCTTGCCAAAACTTTCTCGATCCCGGGCCCTCGAATCTCGCGGGGTATGCTGGGCTTGGCCCTGATGTACTTAATCAGAGGCGGGCTAAACAGTCCTGCTGTTCTTGCCTCTTCCTGGACTGCTTCGATCGACGTTGGTCTCCTCTTGTAGCTGTCGACGCAAAGGCGAACGTTAACAAAGTGAGGTCGTCGTTCCAAATACCTTCGTAGAACGTCATGGCTGAGGTACGATGGCCTCTCGCGGACAATGGCATTGATGGCTGCATATTCACTCACACCTGACCTGCAAACCTGCTGGATCCTGTGGTCTAGCCTGCGTCCGCAACGCCGTAGAAGCCATCATACTGCCAAAATTGTCTAGAACTTGACCCCAAATCCCCGTCCCAAGAGCTTTTGCTTGAGCAGCTGCGTCGCCATCCCTGGAGCCCTAAAGAGAAGGAATCGCCATTAACTTTTTTTTTTGCGCTTTTCTCGTAGCGCGTAACAGCGATGGCGCTGCGTAGTTTCCAGGGCGCGGCCATCTCTTTTTTTTCGCTAAAGAAGAAAGTTTCTTTGATTCACAGAGAGCCGCGAGGAGGACGAGGACGTTAGCTCCCAAGCAGCGTGGCCATCCTCGTGAATTTCATCGTCCATGGCGGCCGTATGGTCGCTGTGGAGTCTAAAGCCCTACGACTCGATGGAAAGTGCGGTAAGGTCGTCTCTCTCTGCAAAGCTGGAAGTCTTTGTTTGGTATTTTTTTTCTTTTGAGCTAGCTATGTTTTGGTTCTCTGTGGCTTTCCAACCACTCGAGATTCGGGCCAGCTCTCCAAATCTCAAGTGGTTGGAAAGCCACAGAGAAGAGCTGGTTTCTTGGGTGGAGCGGACCACTCGCTGGGAATAGGCAGCTTTCAGCAATCTGACAATTGGTTTTGCTAGACAAAGCAAACATCTTTAAATAATTTCTTTTCTTTCCTTGCGCAGCACGAGAGGCCTGCCTGCTGAAAACTTACGACTATTCAAGCGAAGTTCACGGCCTTTTCACCGAGAGAGGTTTCTCTGGTTTCAAGCCGTTTACAGAGCGGCTCTTTGTAGAGCGTCTCTGCGAATGATCGTCGGAGCTCTCAAAAACCAAAGCATCGTTGGCAGAGCACAGACCAAGGTCGGCCCTGGAACAACTGGCCACAGAGAAGCTGCGAGAAGAAGCCTGAGTTGGTGAAGTAGACGAAGAAACTTTTGTCACTCTCAAATGCAGTGTCTTCTGGAAAGTCTTTAATTGCATGTACCCAGTTGACCAATCTTTTTTTTTGGCAATAAACTTTCAACATTATTTAATCAAATTAAAAGCTCTAAATTACTATTGTGAGGGCTAAGTGTACGGCTACGATGCTGTATATTAATATTAGCATAGTGGGATTTTGGTAGCTGTCGGATTGGTTTTAATTTAAACCACTCACTTCTATATATAAAATTTTTGGGCTAATTAATATGCATCTTTTCTGTATTCCCTTTTCATATTCCAATCACTCACATTGGTGGAGATGAGAGGCATTTTTAATTGTCCTTAAGGAGTGGTTAAATTTGGGATTTTGGTTTAAATCTAGCTTTTGCATCATCTAGATCTAATTTTTTCCATTTCCTTTCTTTTATTCTTCTCTTTCAAGATTTTAGTTTAGATTTAGCTTTTTGCATTATTTAGATCTACCATTTCCTTTTAGCTTTTTGTCATTTTTCTTCTTTTGCTCTTTTTTTTCCGTTTCTCTTCATGGCAGATCAACAACTCCTCATTTAACTCTAGAGCAGCAGTTGTGTGAGACACAAATCCCTAAGCCCCAAAGTGAAGCCGAAAGGGTGCCACGTGGTAGTGGCCGAAGCAAAAGCCAAACGAGCGTAACACATTTGGACTAAAAGGCTCCGATTTGAAAGGTCGAGAGCAAGAGTGGAACTCCCAACGGAGTGCTCAAGGAACGAGCATGAAGCGAGCAATAAGTGAGGCTCCAAAAAGGGACCCAAAAGGACCAACACATGACATGTGGAAGTGTCCAACATAGAGTCCGAGGTGGACCCGAGAAGGAGTCTGAGATGGAGTCCGAGATGGAGTCCAAGAAGGACCCGAGATGGACCCGAGATGAAGTCCGAGATGGACCAAAATGGAGTCCGAGATGGACCCGAGATGGAATCCGAGATGGAGTCCGAGAAGGACCCGAGATGCAGTCCGAGATGGACCCAAGATGGAGTCTGAGGTCGAGACTGAGACCAGGACCGAGACCAAGACTGAGACCGGGACCGAGACCGAGATTGAGACCGGAACTGAGACCGAGACCGAGGCCGAGGCCGAGTCCGAGTCCGAATCCGAGTTCGAGTTTGAGAGGGTGAAAGCCCAAAGCGTTCGTCTCCCAATCCCTAGGGGGTTTGGTGAGCTCCAAAAGTATAGTAAAGGGGAGGACTACAGTAGAGCCAGTTTAGCCAGGAAAGGCCAGTTTGGCCCAGGAAGGTTGTACCCATTGTTGGGTGATGAGCTGCCCATTGAGAAGTCTAAAGCTAGAGTGAACACAAATCGACAAGTAGGGTAGCTTGGTGAAGTTTTCAAGAGCCGGCTCTAGTTCCCCCGGGAGATTGACTGGCCGATGCTCCCAGTCCAAGTATGGGTGGCACTACCTACTTGGATACCAGGCGTGGCTCAACAGAACCTCGCTCTAAGCCCATGGCTAAAGCACATAAAGGCGGAAGGCCAGGAGAGTACCCAAGTGGCTCGCATAAGGCCACGGTGTTCCGAAATGTTGCCCTAAAGTCCCAAACTGTGGAAAGGAAGAGGAGCAAACCTTTGGCATAGTGACAAAGTACATAGTCACATGGTGAGGAAGTCCCAAAGGGCATTGGGACTTAGTGGTCGGGCCTGTGGGCCTTGATCTAGTGGCAGTGTTGGTGAACACGGCCATGGGTAGGACGGGACTTGGTTGGGACTAAAAGAGGGATAGTGGGGAAGGCTGTTTTCCATGTCGGTGGGCATCCGAAGGATTCTAAAGAGTGGATCTGTGATGACCACTCATGGATGGTTGGCCCAGTCTTGGAGGGGCAGGACTGTGATGCAAGTGGTATTGGACCACTAGTGCGGCAAAGGTGATTGGGCATGGCTTTAGCGTAACAGGCTGCTATGTCAGTGGTACCTTTGAGTGTCGGTCAAGGGATCAGACATGTGGAGCACTTGGACCAAGTGCAAAGGTTGAGTGGCGGGGATGCCATTCTCGGGGCTAGCAAGCCCAAATCCGAAATAGAACTTATGGAGGTTGTGAGTAAGACTCCTCCAAGTGGTCGAATGTGTGGTTAAGTGGTTAAAGTAGAATGGAAAAATTAATCACTTACAACTTGGTATCGGAGCTGTTCTTTAATCTAACTTTTATTGGTGCTGAAATATATCACCACTAGTGTTGGCATCGGAAGGTCCTAGGATGGGCTTGTCCTTGAGGAGTAGCAAGTCGGGAAGACATGGCTCTCCACTACAGTTCACGTGTGAACTTGTAGGCAAGGTGGTGGATAGAAAAGGGGCAATGATGGAATGACTTTGGGATCTTGGGAATAGTGTAAGGCTTTTCTTATTGAGTGAGGATGTGATCTAAATGAGCGTTTGATGCAGCAAACAGGCTAACATAGTTGTGGTAAACAACTATAGTTGGGATCACAAGAAAGATGCAAACTCTAAAACAAGTCACAAGATTACCCTCATATAGTTGAGGTTAGTGCTCATAACTTTGAAACCGGAATTGATGACCATGGGAGGTCAAATACAGAAAAGGACACAAGTCCTCGAAATGGTAACAGGGGCTACCTCTAATAAATGCTAGAACAACCCAAGGAGTTGGGGGTGTACTCAGAGGATGAGTTGGTATTCTCATCATATGGACAAGTGGTCTTAAGGGGCAAAAGGTTGCCCCAAGAGAACAAATCAAGTGTCGGAGTAACACTTGCAAAGATGGTCCTTGTGAGTAGGACTTGAATATAAGAAGTTGTATTCTAGTGAGCTAGCACCTCAAAGGTAGGACCTCACGGGTCGTCGGATGATAAAGTCCAAAAAGCTGGGTGACTCAAATAAGAGTCAAGGAATAATCCTAAGGGATTGGTTGAAGCATTTGGACTGAGGTGGAAGCATTTGGATTGAGGTGTATAGTGCCCCATGAGGTATGAGGAGGATCATAAAATCCAAGTATGAAAACAATAGGTATCTCATTGATGGCAGAATATGCCATACTAAAGTTGTGGGAAAGATGTTCCCAGAAGAAAGTAACTTTGGCTCAGAGTTGGGTGCAAACACTATAGTGCGGTGTTAATGGATAGTTAGCATGAGGAACAACCATATTGGTCTTGGCAAAGACCTAAACACTAATAAGTAGTGTCATAAGGATAGGCTCGTGGGGCCAATGGTGTGGATACACCAAACGTGCCAAGGTGTGATACCTTAAGGTTATGTTAGTGGGTTCATAAAAACCCCTTGCCAAAGGGAATCCCAACGGAAATGGGAATGGCATAGCCTAAGCTGGAAGGCATGTGGTAGAGTGTGGTGACCAAAACAATGATGAAGGTGTGGAAGCACCAGCAATGAGTTATAGGACTTAACAACTATGAGGCAACTAAGCAAAAGGTGCAAAATAATTTGTTAAACTGGTAGAAGGTAACTACCCAAGACATCTTAATGACATAAGGAAGTTAGATATACCCTTATGCGGAATAAATTGTTTATGTTGTGATATAGTAAGTCAATGTCGTAAAAAGGAATGTTCATTGTCTAAGAGGCCATCATTTGGGACACCCAAACACTTTAGAACACTAGGAGGTGGTGTTTGATGTCGCAAGGGCAATAAATAAGGCCCAAGGGACTAAATCATACTTCCTTATGTTTCATCCATTCCTTTCACTTTTGTACCTCTTTGTCCCTCTACTTGTACCTCTGTTTCCATTACTTTTGTTCCCCCACTATTTCCTCCTATGTTTTTATTTTGTTCTGCTCTTCCTTTTTCTGATCCCTTTGACGATCTTTGTGTCGCAGCGGTGGACCGGCTCATGAAGGAGTATTCTGATCTTTTTGAATTTGACCTATCGTCTGGGGCCAAGATTGCCACATGTCATCCAATTCCAACTGGGGATGCTCGTCCAATCAAGGTTTTCGTTTGTCGTCGGTCACCCAAGGAGATCAAAATTTTACGTGCAAATGTCAAGGAGATGTTGGAGAAGGGTGTTATTCAAAAGTCGTGGAGTCCTTGGGCATGTGAACCTTATCTTGTGACAAAGCCTGATGGGAGTATTCATTTCTGCATCGACTATAGTACGTTAAACGAAGTGATGAATGTGTACCCTCTTCCTCACACTGTTGATCTCTTAAATCTTCTGGGGCAAAGTCGTTGGTTCACCAAGCTAGATCTTGCTTTTGGGTACTGGCAAGTACCGATGGCCAAAAAAAATATTCCTAAGACTTCTTTTCATACACTATTTGGTTTGTATAAGTTTTTGGTGATGCAGTTTGGTTTGAACAATACTCCAGCAACTTTCCAGCGGATGATGGACGAAATTCTTTGCGATATGCCAGAAGTGACTGCTGACTTCATTGATGATGTTTTGCTCCACTCGAAGGGGATGTGGGAGGAGCACATTTGTGATGTTTGTAAAGTGTTGGATTGGCTCCGTAACGTTGGTTTAAAGTTGAAGCGGTTGAAGTGCGTGTTTTGGTCCAAAGATACAACTTATCTTGGGTACCATATTTTTCGTGAGGGTTTGCAAGTTGATCTTGATAAACTTATGGTTATTCTAAATGTTCTTACTCCGAAGTGTGTGAATGATGTACAATGCTTCTTGGGCAAAGTGTAGTATCTCGGTCTTTTTGTGATCACACTGCACCATTGCGAGCGTTGCTAAAGTCATCAACATCATCTTTTATCTGGTCTTGTCAGATAAGTCCCATAACCTAGATTGTGAGCGGGCGTTCAGGGATCTCAAAGAGCTATTGACGACTCCTCAAGTTTTAGCATATCTTGACTACACTCGATCTTTTATTTTGCGTGTGGATGCTTTTGATATTGGTCTTGGAGGTGTGTTGATGCAAGAGAGCTCGAGTGTGCTTGGTTAGCGCCATCCTATTGTGTATATAAGCCATACATTACAACCAGCAGAAATGAACTACTCCACGACAGAGAATGAGTGTTTAGTAGCAGTTTGGGGTTTCGAGAAACTTCATCCATATTTACATGGTTCTTAGACGTTACTTGAAGGTGATCATGTTGATGTTACTTCATTATTGAAGCGGAAGAACTTGGTTGGTCGTACTGCTTGATGGGCTTTAAAGCTTCAAATATATGATTTTGATATTGTTCATCGCCTAGGGAGTTTTATGGCTGATGCTAATGCCCTTTCTCGAGCTCCTCTTCCTTCTCCATTCTTTTCTCATGTTTCTAACGAGCTTGTTGTTCTAGCTTCTGTGGATTTTTTAGACGAAGATTCTGTGCCGTTGACGGTTGCTATTCTTGACGTTCAGTATCCTTAAGGTGCAGAGCAAGATCTACCTTCTCTTGATGAGGTTTGTGAGGCTCAAAAGATTGAGCCATAGATTCGAAGGCTTCAAGATGGGTTTGAGAATCTTACATCACTTGCTAGTGACTTGCCTTTCCGGCATTTACATTTTCAATATCGCCTTGAAGATGGCCTTCTTTATTTTATAGGGACGAATCTTGATGATCATTTACGGCTGGTGGTGCCTTTTATCTTTATTCTGCAGTTTCTCCATGCCTACCATGATTCTCCTATTCTATGTGGGCATATGGGACATTGTTGTGTAACCGAGAAGTTGCGCAAGTCTTTCTATTAGCCGGAGATGCGATGTGGTATGTGCGTAGCTGCGTTTGGTGCCAAACTCGTAATACTCCCCCTCAGGCTACGGAAGGACGGTTGGAGTCAATTGCAATTTCTCGTCCATTTGAGTTGGTGGCATTTGATCTTATGGGACCTTTTCCACAGTTGATTGCTAGCAATGAGTATATTATTATTGCTTCTGACTACTTGACTCATTGGGTGGAAGTTGGTACTCTTGCTAGCGCCTCTACAACTGCTGTTATATACTTCCTCCTCAATCGAGTGGTGTTCTAGCATTCTTGTCTAGAGTGGATTCTTTCGGATAATGGTCCCGCATTTATAGCTGAGGCATTTCATGTTTTGACATCTCGGTTGGGGATACACCACACTTTCACGAGTGCTTATCATCCATAATCAGACGGTATAGTGGAACGGCTCGTTCGGACATTCAAGGGGATGATTGTGAAGCATGTGAACTTTCAGCATTCGGATTGGGATGGTTATTTGCCGTCTCATCGGTATGCATATGTCACAGTGGTGTAGGGTTTTGTTGGTGCTTCACCATATAAACTTTTATATAGTCATGATCCAATATTACCAACGGAGCTGGGTTTACCTTCGCGATTGCCATGAGCTGCCGATGCTAAGTCATGGGATCAGTATTTGACGAGCATTCTTTCACTTGTCCGAGCGAAGTCTACTGAACACTTAGGCTGTGTACAAGTGGGACAACAACGGCAGTACAACTCTCATCATTGTCCACTTGCAAAATATAAAGTGGATGATTTGGTGTTAGTCCATTTTCCCCATCTTACGGTATGTGGTTTATCTAAGGGGCTCTTTGCGTTGTGGAAAGGACCATATCGAGTGTTGCGGCAAGTTGGACCACAAGTTTATGAGGTTCGACATGACATCCAATAGGCCAATCCTCCAAAGATTGTGCATGTGTAGCGGTTGAAACGCTTCATAGAAAGGGATCAGGAGCAGTTAATACCACCTACAGATCCACTAATGCCTCCTCCTAACTGTAAGCGACTAATTTTTCCATTCTACTTTAGTCACTTAACCACACCTTCGACCACTTGGAGGAGTTTCACTCACAACCTCCTTAAGTCCAATTCAGGACTTGGGACTTGCTAGCCCCAAGAATGGCATCCATGCCACTCAACGCTTGCACCTGGTCCAAGTGCTCCACGTGTCCGGTCCCAAGACCGACACCCAAAGGTACCACTGACATCTCGGCCCGTTACGCTAAGGCCATGCCCCTTCACCTTTGCTGCACTAGTGGTCCAATACCACTTGCATCACCATCCCGTCTCTCCAAGACTGGGCCATCTGTCCACGAGTGGTCATCCTAGATCCACTCCTTAGCATCCTTAGGATGCCCACAGACCGGGGGAATTGCCTTCCCCAAAGTCCCTTTGTCAGTTCCTACCAAGACCCTTTCTGCCCCTGGCCGTGTTTGCCAACACTGCCACTGGATCGAGGCCCACAGGCCCGACCACTAAGTCCCACGGTCCTCTGGGACTTCCTCACCACACGACTGTATCCTTGGTCACTACCCCAGAGGACTGCTCCTCTTCCTTTCCACAGTCTAGGCCTTTGGGACAACATTTCGGAACACCGTGGCCTTACGCGAGCCACCTGGGTACTCTCCCCGCCTTTCGCCTTTAGGTGCTCTAGCCATGGGCTTAGAGCGAGGTTCCGTTGAGCCATGCCTGGTATCCAAGTAGGTAGTGCCATTCACACTTGGACTGGGAGCATCGGCCAGTCGATCTCCCGGGGGAACTAGAGCCGGCTCTTGAACACTTCACCAAGCTACCCCGCTTGTCGGTCTGTGTTCACTCTAGTCTTGGACTTCCCAGTGGGCAGCTCATCACCCAACACTGGGTCCGGCCTTCCTGGGCCAAACTGGCCTTTCCTGGCCAAACTGGCTCCACTGCAGTCCTCCCCCTACTATACTTTTGGAGCTCACCAAACCCCCCAGGGTCTGGGAGACGAACGCTTTGGGCTTTCACCCTCTCAGGCTCCGGACTCGGACTCGGACTCGGACTCGGACTCGGACTCAGACTTGGACTCGGGTTCGGACTCGGACTCGGGCTCGGGCTCGGTCTCGGCCTCGGCCTCGGTCTCGGTCTCGGTCCCGATCTCGGTCTCGGTCTCGGTCTCGGTCCCGGTCTCGGTCTCGACTTCGGACTCCATCTCGGACTCCACCTCGGACTCCATCTCGGACTCCATCTCGGGTCCATCTCGGGTCCATCTCGGACTCCATCTCGGACTCCATCTCGGGTCCATCTCGGACTCCATCTCGGGTCCATCTCGGACTCCATCTTGGACTCCATTTTGGGTCCATCTCGGGTCCACCTCGGACTCCATCTCGGACTCCATCTCGGACTCCATCTCGGGTCCATCTCGGACTCCACTTCGGACTCCAGCTTGGGTCCATCTCGGGTCCACCTCAGACTCCATCTCGGACTCCACTTCGGACTCCAACTCGGGTCCATCTCGGGTCCACCTCGGACTCCACTTCGGACTCCATCTCGGACTCCACTTCGGACTCCAACTCGGGTCCATCTCGGGTCCACCTCGGACTCCACTTCGGACTCCATCTCGGACACTCCCACGTGTCATGTGTTGGTCCTTTTGGGTCCCTTTTTGGAGCCTCGCCTTTTGCTCACTTTGTGCTCGTTCCTCGAGCACTTCGTTGGGAGTTCCACTCCCGCTCTTGACTTCTCAAGTCGGAGCTTTTGGTCCAAACGTGTTACGCTCGTTTGGCTCTCGCTTCGGCCACTACCATGTGGCGCCCTTCCGGCTCCACTTTGGGGCCTAGGGATTTTGTGTCTCACAACTCCACCACCCATAGACGAAGTTCGATGTCCTCATCGAACGGTAAACCGTTTCATAAAGTAACACCCACACGTGTTACCATTTCCATCCTTGGCACCTAGCCAATCTTTGTCTATGGTTTGACATCAAAGGCTCACCATGCCTTGTCCATCCTTTAAGGAGCGTAGTCTCTCCAACTTAGTGACTGATTGGACCACATGTAATGGTTCTCCCTTTTTATTGGTTTAGTTCTCGCTAAACCTCTTAGAGACCCTTCTCTAAGTCAATCCCACTACTCCTTAAGTAGTCTCAATTTCCATCTATTGAATGTTTGCATCTTGGAACTTTTACTCTTTTGACTTTTTGGAAGTCAATTTCCTAGGTGTCTCCAACACCTTGCATTGCACAGATTGTGCAACTCCACTTCCCTATCCTAGGAAGTTCATTACTTGAGGGCACCATCATCCTCTCTTCTATTTCGTGCCACCTTGGGCACTAAGTTCCATTTATCACACTTTGTGCTAGGGTTGTCCATCGCCCTATCATTTGGCTATCTTACCACTCCCTCTCTTGGAGCTTCCACTTTCGCCAAATCAGAGCAATTCGGAATCCCTCCTTGGAAACACACTTCTTTTCCCGCAACTTGTTAGCGTCCAACACATTAGTGTTCCTCGCCTAACTTTGTCACTTGGATTCCTCTCAAGGGATTCCACGGCCCTATCTTGGCCACTCATCTTTTGCTCCTATCCGTTGATTGTTGCACCAAGCAACATCGAATCTCTACCTCCCTCCTTGAGGTATTGTTTCGGTTCCATAGCAAAGACTCTTCTTTGCCAAGTCCGGAGGATGTTCACCCCTAGTACGTCTCTTTAGCATCTTCTGCTATGGGCTCTATCTATGGCCCAACTTCGTGACCCTCCCATGGGTCTTTTATAGAGACTACTTTCCTCGGACTCACTATGCCATCGCACGGACATAGTTTATTTCCCTTAGGTGCTCTTCCCACTTGGTCATCACGACCAAGCCACACCACCTTAAACAGTTCAATTTCAATATTTTGAACCAGGAACTTCATTCCTTAGCCAACCAAGGACCTTGTCCTTATCTGGCCATAAGATCGCCTAGTGATCTCACCTTGGCACCTTAACAGAGTTGCCAAGAAGTACTTGGTTTTCTAGACCTCCAAGTTGTTGACTATAACCCCGGGGGCATCCCCCACACTTGGCGGTGCACCCAAGCTAGCCCTTACGGCCAAGGGTTCATAGCAACTGAGATTAGGTGTCCCCATCTCACTCACCACGACCTTGGTGCCACTTGCACCAAAGCGTTCAAGTTAGATATGCTGAGCTTTCACACTAAGCAATCTAACCATGCATCACGACTCTGAGGCATCCCTCGCTTGGCGGTGTGCCCAAACCAGTCTCCCCACTGAGAGTCCATGACCACCGAAATATGAGTGTCCTCATATTCCAAACCATCACCACGCCCTAGTGATTTGGGACTCGAACCCAAGCACTAGAGGGTCGGGACTCGAACCCAACCTCCGTATATGCATCTACGGACGGCATCACACAAGATGCCTGGCGTGACTCCCCACGCCGGTGCACCAACCTATTTTTAAAGCGCGCTACAGATCACAGCTTAGGAACCTAGTTCCTCCACACTACCAAGTCCTCTCACTTGACATGTCTGTGATCATGCATGGACTCCTCCATGCTCGGCCCCATGGCCCACCCTTTTTGAAGATATCACCTTCAACTAGGGTCTTTGTTCCCCCGACGTGCCAATCTCACTTGGCAAGTCCTCCGACCATTGTAACATGGTTCCTGCATAAGCGTGAAAGTCCTTGACCATCGACTTTCGTTCAAAGCCCTCTCTTTGAACACTCGGGAACTACTTCCCTAACCTTGATAACCTTGCCTCATGGCAAGCTTCAAGACCACGCTTTTGCTGCGCCACTCTGATTTCGCGCGTTCTATGAACCATTTACACTTGGCCTTTCTAGGTACTACGCTACCTAGAATCGTCTTTGGGAACCTTGAAGGAACTCTGTCCCTCAGCTTGCTAAGGCCTCCCCTTTCTCAAGCTTTATAGTTGCCATATAGTCTAACATGGACAATTCCATATTTTAGACTCTCCATGGCATCACGGTTGCTAGCAACAACATCCTCGAGCACCCTCTTGATTCTCCACTCCCAACTTTCATAACCACTGTTGGATATGCCCTTTGATTTCTATGGTTCAGTTCCATCCCAACACTACTTGCCTTTGGCTTCACACCTTTCCTTCGGTCATTCTCCTTCAGACCAGGAGGATAGCTTTGCACTTTCTATCATGCCTTAGCAAGTATTCTTAGGGATGAACCTACCCAATAGCCCTGGGAGTGGTTCCTCAATTCGGGTATGCTCAGCTTATAATCCCACACACTGGGGTTACATTGTTGCTTATGGGCCTTTACATGCCCATCACTAGCCTTGCCAAAATTCCATTTTTGGCTTTGTCCAACTTGGGTAGACAGTCCTCTCCTGTCTCCGCAACCTTGGACATTTGGATAGCACCTTCTATCCATCATTCGCTAGGGACTTAGTCCCTTGGGCTTTATCCATTGCCCTCGCGACATCAAACACCACCTTCTGGTGTTCTAGAGTGTTCGGGTGTCCCAATGATGGCTTTCTTGACAATGAGTATTTCCTTTTATGACATTGACTTACTACATCGCAATATAAGCAACTTATCCCCCGTAAGGGTATATCCGACTTCCCTATACTAGAAGTCTTGGGTAGCTACCTTCTACCCGTTTAACCAGTTATTTTGCACCTCTTGCTTAGTTGCCTCATAGTTGTCAAGTCCTACAACTCATTGCTTGGTGCTTTCACACCTCCATCACTATCTGGGTCACCACACTCCAAATGCATGCTCTGCAGCTTAGGCTATGCCATTCCCATTTCCATTGGGATTCCTTTGGCAAGGGGTTCTCATGAACCCACCAACATAGCCTCAAGGTATCACACCTTGGCACATTTGGTGTCTCCACACCATCGGCTCCACGAGCCTACCTCTATGACATTTCCCTTCGTGTCTAAGTCTTTGCCAAGACCAACACCGCTCTTTCTCATGCCAACCATCTGTTAGCACTGCCCCATAAAGGTCACACACAACTTTATGTCAAAGTTGTTTTCTTCTGGGAACACCTTTCCCATAACTTTAGCATGGCACATTTTGCCATCGATGAGATACTCTCTGTTCTCATCCTTGGATCCTATGATCCCCCCCCATCCTTTGTGGGGTACAACGCACCTCAGTCCAAATGCTTCATTCAGTCCTTTTTAGGACCATCCCTTGACTCTACTTGAGTTATCTAGCAGTTTTGGACTTGGTTAATCCACCGACCCGTAAGGTCCTACTTGTGAGGCACTAGCTCACTGGAATACACATCTTGCATTCCGGTCCTACTCAAAAGGACTATTTTCACAAGTGTCACTCCGACACTTGATTTTGTTCACTGGGGGCAACCTTTGCCCCTTAGGACTACTTGTCCATGTGATGAGAATACCAACTCATCCACTTAATACACCCCCAACTCCTTGGGTTGTTCCAGCATTTATTAGAGGTAGCCCCGGCTACCATTTCAAGGACTTGAGTCCTCTTTCGTATTTGACCTTCCACGGTCATTACCTTTGGTCTCACATTCATGAGCACCAACCTCAACTATATGAGGATAATCTTGTGACTCCTTTATTTTTTTGGAGTCTCTATCTTTCCCGTGATCCCAACTTTAGTTGTTTACCACAACAACCTAAGCCAATTTCCTGAGACAAATGCTCATCCGGATCACATCCTCAACTCAATGAGGAAAACCTTGCACTGTTCCCAAGATCCCAAAGTCGTTCCATTATTGGCCCTTTTCTATCCACCACCTCGTCTACAAGTTCACACATGAACTGTAATGGAGAGCCATGTCTTCCAGACTTGCTACTCCTCAAGGATAGGCCCCCTCCTCGGACCTTCCGATGCCAACACTAGTGGTGATATACTTGAGCACCAATAAAAGTCGGACTAAGGAACAGCTCTGATACCAAGTTGTAAGCGACTAATTTTTCCATTCTACTTTAGTCACTTAACCACACCTTCGACCACTTGGAGGAGTTTCACTCACAACCTCCTTAAGTCCAATTCAGGACTTGGGACTTGCTAGCCCCAAGAATGGCATCCATGCCACTCAACGCTTGCACCTGGTCCAAGTGCTCCACTTGTCCGGTCCCAAGACCGACACCCAAAGGTACCACTGACATCTCGGCCCGTTACGCTAAGGCCATGCCCCTTCACCTTTGCTGCACTAGTGGTCCAATACCACTTGCATCACCATCCCGTCTCTCCAAGACTGGGCCATCTGTCCACGAGTGGTCATCCTAGATCCACTCCTTAGCATCCTTAGGATGCCCACAGACCGGGGGAATTGCCTTCCCCAAAGTCCCTTTGTTAGTTCCTACCAAGACCCTTTCTGCCCCTGGCCGTGTTTGCCAACACTGCCACTGGATCGAGGCCCACAGGCCCGACCACTAAGTCCCACGGTCCTCTGGGACTTCCTCACCACACGACTGTATCCTTGGTCACTACCCCAGAGGACTGCTCCTCTTCCTTTCCACAATCTAGGCCTTTGGGACAACATTTCGGAACACCGTGGCCTTACGCGAGCCACCTGGGTACTCTCCCCGCCTTTCGCCTTTAGGTGCTCTAGCCATGGGCTTAGAGCGAGGTTCCGTTGAGCCACGCCTGGTATCCAAGTAGGTAGTGCCATTCACACTTGGACTGGGAGCATCGGCCAGTCGATCTCCCGGGGGAACTAGAGCCGGCTCTTGAACACTTCACCAAGCTACCCCGCTTGTCGGTCCGTGTTCACTCTAGTCTTGGACTTCCCAGTGGGCAGCTCATCACCCAACACTGGGTCCGGCCTTCCTGGGCCAAACTGGCCTTTCCTGGCCAAACTGGCTCCACTGCAGTCCTCCCCCTACTATACTTTTGGAGCTCACCAAACCCCCCAGGGTCTGGGAGACGAACGCTTTGGGCTTTCACCCTCTCAGGCTCCGGACTCGGACTCGGACTCGGACTCGGACTCGGACTCGGACTCAGACTTGGACTCGGGTTCGGACTCGGACTCGGGCTCAGGCTCGGTCTCGGCCTCGGCCTCGGTCTCGGTCTCGGCCTCGGTCTCGGTCTCGGTCCCGATCTCGGTCTCGGTCTCGGTCTCGGTCCCGGTCTCGGTCTCGACTTCGGACTCCATCTCGGACTCCACCTCGGACTCCATCTCGGACTCCATCTCGGACTCCATCTCGGGTCCATCTCGGGTCCATCTCGGACTCCATCTCGGACTCCATCTCGGGTCCATCTCGGACTCCATCTCGGACTCCATTTTGGGTCCATCTCGGGTCCACCTCGGACTCCATCTCGGACTCCATCTCGGACTCCATCTCGGGTCCATCTCGGACTCCACTTCGGACTCCAGCTCGGGTCCATCTCGGGTCCACCTCGGACTCCATCTCGGACTCCACTTCGGACTCCAACTCGGGTCCATCTCGGGTCCACCTCGGACTCCACTTCGGACTCCATCTCGGACTCCACTTCGGACTCCAACTCGGGTCCATCTCGGGTCCACCTCGGACTCCACTTCGGACTCCATCTCGGACACTCCCACGTGTCATGTGTTGGTCCTTTTGGGTCCCTTTTTGGAGCCTCGCCTTTTGCTCGCTTCGTGCTCGTTCCTCGAGCACTTCGTTGGGAGTTCCACTCCCGCTCTTGACTTCTCAAGTCGGAGCTTTTGGTCCAAACGTGTTACGCTCGTTTGGCTCTCGCTTCGGCCACTACCATGTGGCGCCCTTCCGGCTCCACTTTGGGGCCTAGGGATTTTGTGTCTCACACTAACGTTCTTCTAAATCTCGGCCCGTCTACAAGAGAACCTTGATGGTCTTCCATTATTCCAAAAGGAGGGGATGATGTGAGGGTTAAGTGTACGGCTATGATGCTATAAACTAATATTAATGTAGTGGGATTTTGGTAGCTGTCAGATTGGTTTCAATCCGGACCACTCACTCTTGTATATAAGAGTGAGTGGTTTCACTCACTTTTGGGCTAATTAATATGCACATTCTCTGTATTCCCTTTCCATATTCCAAGCACTCACACTATAATTTAATAGAGTCTCTATAATACTATACTCATGAATGAAAAGTGGTAAGTTGTGTTCATTTGGTGTTGTAGTGTCTTCTCTTGGGATTCACCTTGAATCTAAGCTCACTATACTACTTGATGAGCTCCTCCACACCCGCCACCTGAAAGTTTGAAGAGATCCACGCACGCATTCCCCGGCCAAGCAAAAAGCTTGTTGAAGCCAGCACATGCCACAATCATCTTTCCCACTTCCACATTCTCAACAAGTTCATCATACTTCTCCTGATCAAAAGGACCACACTTTTCATTGAAAACAACATCAGACGTGCTCAGGTTATTGTCCACCAGCAATTCATACTCGCAACACCTAAAACTGAAAAACACCTCCCACTCGTGCACCAGCACCCGCGCATCAAACACCAGCCGCACCTACATGTCCAGCAACCCAACACCACCAAACAGGTAGAAACCAGCTCTTGCCGAAACTTTCGCAATCCCAGGATCTCACGCCCTCAGATCTCACAGGGTATGCTGGGCTTGGCCCTGATGTACTTGATTAGAGGCGGACTAAGCAACGGCATCTCCTGCTGCTGCTGCTGCTGGAGCTCTTCCTGGACTGCCTCTATCGATATCGGCCTCCTCTTGTAGCTGTCGACACAAAGGCGAATGTTGGTGTACGTGAGGTCCTCGTCCCAAATACCTTCGTAGCACAACTTGTCGTCGCTTAGGTACGACAGCCTCTCGTGGACAATGGTTCACTCACATTGGCCTGCTTGCAGGCATTGCTCCACACCCACTGGATCCTATGTTCTAACCTGCACAGAGGGAAGTCCGCAACGCTGTAGAAGCCCACATACTGCCAGTGCCTGTGACCCAGATTGTCCAGTACTAGACCCAAAATTGCAGACTCATCCAACTTTCTCCTGAGCTGTGCCGCCAAGTTTAGTTACAAAGATTAGTCGTTTTGATTAAGTATGGGTTCTCTTTTTCTTTTTTTCGTTGTTTTTTTTTCCTTAGTGTTATTTAAATTAAAGAGCCTTGGGTAAAAAGATTAATCTTACTAATTAACTTACAAAGCCCTAAGTAGAAAAGCTCAAACATTCTTAGAGAGCTTTTAATTTAGATTTTTTTTAATTATGTGTATATAGAAACGAAAAGGAAAGCTTTAGAATTTCCGCAAACCGACAAGTCACGCTCTTGGCCATTTCAACGATTTAAATGTGTGGTTGTGAGACCGGAAGGCCCACCCACCTAGCACGGAAAGAATGGGCGAGGAGGAGCGCAAGAGCTCCGGCAAGCAAATTGGAGGCTTTGTGTTTGCAGAGGATGGATCTTACGTGCGCGCTCCTCCACCAACAGGTCCTGCGGGGTTCTTTGCGGAGGTTCCAGCCAATCCCGCGTTCATTGACGGCGTGGCGAGCCGCGACGTGACTCTCGACAAGGATCGGGGACTTTGGGTGAGAGTTTTCCGTCCGGAAGAGCTGGGAAATCGCACGCTGCCCATCGTCATCTTCTACCACGGGGGAGGATTCATCTACATGAGCGCCGCGAATGCGATCTTTCACAGATTTTGCGAGGCCCTGTCCAGGAAGCTGGGAGCGATCGTGGTGTCTGTGAATTACCGCCTAGCTCCGGAGCACAGGCTCCCGGCGGCCTACGACGATGGCTACGACGCCCTCAACTGGGTCCGAGAGATCGCCAAGAGCAGTAGCGATCAAGACGCTTTCGCTCACGCGGATTTCTCGAAGATCTTCGTCATGGGCGACAGCGCCGGGGGAAATCTCGCAGCCCGCGTGGCATTGCGCGCTGCCCAGGATGGAATCCCGCTCGCCGGCCAGATCCTCCTCCAGCCCTTCTATGGAGGCACGTCCAGGACCGAGTCGGAGCTCAAGCTCGGGTCCTCCAATCCGATGATCACGCTCGACTCCAGCGATTTTTGCTGGCTGGCGACGCTCCCCGAGGGCGCGGCCGACCGCGATCATCCATTTTGCAACCCGATGGTGGAATTGCCGGGAGATCTCGAGAGATTGGGGGCCGGGGGACTGCCGAGAGCGCTGGTGGTGGTGGGCGGCAAGGATCTCCTCCACGATCGCCAGGTAGAGTTTGCAAAGATCTTGGAAGACGCTGGCAATGCCGTGAAGCTCATCGAGTATGAAAACGCTTCCCATGGATTCTACGCCGCGGGGGACGATAGCTGCCAGGAATACGTCCTTGTCTTGGACGAAATCGCTAGCTTCTTGCGAGAGTGACCCCTGGCTGACGGCTGTGAACCCGCGTTGAATAAAGTGGACTCTGTTGACTTACGGGTTCACTGGCGGTCAGAGCTCAGGGTACACAAGCTTTGGCAGCCATTCACGAGGATGGCATTTCTTCCTTTTGTCTTTGCGGTGTCATCAGGCAGCAATTTCTCATTCCACTGCGCATTCCCTTCCAACCAGCAGTGCTTGATTGGATGCAAAAGAACAATGGTTGTAGTGATCGATGTTCATCAAAGTTTATGAATCCAAACAACTTGCTAGATGTTTTTGAGTGTGCACAGCATGCCCAAGGGGAAACTGGGCTCAAAGAAGCTTCCACTCAAGATTTGCCTCGTGATGATCTGGCTTGCTGCTTCGTTGTAGTGAACTCCATCCCAATTGAGATAGGCGGATAGGATTCTTACAAGTCGTTGATGCCACCGTCTTCCCAGCCATCACTTTGCTCTGCCTGCATTGCACCTCAAAGTTGTAGTTGTAGTTCCCTCCAATCCCACAGCAGGCCTTTGTTGGCAGAATCCTTTGAAGTCAACGATGGTCAGAAACACGCCTATGTTCTTGCTTGAGGGTGAGGGAGTATTTTATGTCGTAAGTGTTGATGTAGATTATAGTGCTGCCTGGGAGCTGGCTACAAGGTTGCTCAATGCTTGAACAATCAAGACTAGCAAAACAGAATGACATCTCATCTCATTTCATTGTAGGGCTGCGTGACTTCGTTGAATTCGATGGGCTTGATCGTAGCTCACTTGGAGAAGTCTTTCCCCCTGCGTTGAGAGAGTTCCCTGGGACACCACGATTGATCGAGCGAGAGCAAAAATCACCGCAATATAGCTATCAATCTTGGAGAACGGAATGTGGCGAAACTGATTTGACAGAGATGTGGCCGTGGACGGGTGATGTGTCACCGCCGGTCACGGGCTCGAATCCGTCACCGCAGCAGCAGCAGCAAACTTGGTGGAGTGACGAAGATTGTGTGACATGGATTACTCATGTATTTGCAGATGTCCAGAACGGGAATTTGTAAATGTGATGAAAAACATGAGAACGACCGGTTTCAAACCCATTTGGGTTTGGAATTGTGTGCTGCAGACACTGGTTATGCATAGCCATACTGAGTACGCATGGGAATTTTTTCTGGCAATGAAAAAAAAAAGATCAAACAACATGGAACACAATCGTGACTACATTTTCCCAGGAAGGGCATTTCTACAAAGTTGCACAAGTTCAAGACAAAATGCCTGAGCTGAGGGGGGCATTTGCTCCATATCAATTCTGGACCAATTGTAAACTCGGGACATGTGCTCTATGCTTCTACAGCATTCTAGAGTGGGGAGCTAAGCGCATACTTAAAGCTGTACAGCAAGATCTTGTTACGATGTATGGAGTTTCTTATCCAAATGTGGTGGCCCTTGCTTCCCAACACCCCAACTGGTCACTTGAAGAATACTTTGCGAAAACCGGAATGCAAGATGTTAAAGGAGTTCACGAGATTCTCATCAATAGAAATTCTCCAGCAAACCAAGAGGAAGCCACAAAGGTTTTGGAGTTTCTCTATGGCCATTGGTCCACTGCAATTTGTGGGGAGAACCTAATCATGTTGAAAAGCCTACGATTCTACAGACTCTTGTTTGCTCATTGTGTGGAAGCTTTGGAAGGCACAAGTTCTTTTTTTTATAACATTAAACCAAAGCGCTAGGGCGGGAAAAGATGCACTTAAAGAGATTGAGCACTGGGAATCCCATGGTAAACTTCCAGACGAAGTTCGGGGATTGGCGGAGCCCTATTGCAAGATCTGTCTAGTGAACTTTTGCAGCTTCGCAGAAATGCCCTACCTGGGCAAATGCAGTCATGATTGTGTTCCATGTTGTTTGATCTCTTTTTTCATTGCCAGAAATAGCTCCCATGCGTACTTAGTATGGCTATGCATAACCAGTGTCTGCAGCACACAATTCCAAACCCAAATGGGTTTGAAACCGGTCGTTCTCATGTTTTTCATCACATTTTGCAGATTCCCGTTGTGGACATCTGCAAATACATGAGTAATCCATGTCACACAATCTTGGTCGCTCCACCAAGTTTGCTGCTGCTGCTGCGGTGACGATGGTGGGAGAGGAAGAGGAGGAAGAAACCTGTTGCTATGATCTCGTCCGCAATCCAAGCTCCGACACCGACATGGAGGAGACGGTGGGCTAGATCTGAGCGGCATAGGGGGGCTTCCTCGTCTAGCAAAGCATCTCCGGTCACGCAAGAAAGCTCCTGCCCCCTGCTGCATCAGATAGGATGGGAGTTGGCCTTGCCGAGAGAGACGGAGCTCGTCCAAGCTTGAGTAGTGCAGTGTGGAAGCATGCTTAGCGCCCATCTGGCCTTTGCATTGCTGAGAGCCCGCAACTTGCCAACCTGAGAAGCGCACTCTGGAGGGCGGAGCAAGAGAGATCTTGACGGGATGAGAGATCCGGCAACGTGGAACGCTCTTGCGGAAAATCAGACGCAGCATGGCATGAGCCCAGAAAAACTTGCAGATCTTCTCGACGAGCAAATGCCTCGAGTGCGTCGACTTGGCAAAGTAGGCGTTTTAGCAAAGGCGACAATGGGTTTCTCACTGACAAAGAGGGGCTTTTTTCGTGGTAACAAACCAACCTCAACCACGCGGTGACGATCGCATCACCAGCAAACGTTCTGCTGGTCTTTGCAGGATCAACATGTCCACCGTGTCGAGAAGGCTTCACGAAAGTTTCTTCGATCGACTACTTCATAGTGAGTGCTCACTCGCCTCCCCAGGTTTCTTCTCGCAGCTTCTCTCTGGCCAGCAACCGCTGCTTGCGTCTCCTGGACCGTGAATCTCACCTTGTTCTGTGCTCTGTCACGACGATCATATGCGTTGAGTCTGTACGAAGAGTGGCCGATGAGAAAAAGGCTTGAAACCAGAGAAAGAAAACTGGATACCTCTCTGCCGTGAACTTCGCTTGAATCAAGATGGGCGATGGATGGTTGCGAGTGCCCCTCGCGCTGCGCAAAAAATGACTAGCGTCAGTGAAGATGTTTGCTTTGTCTAGCCAAACCGATCGTTGGATTGCCATAAACAGCCAAGGCAGTGGTACTATCATGAATCACCACGCCACGGCTCGCGCGGATTCAATCAAAAGAATGCTAAGAACTTCCAAAATTTGGTCATCCAAAGAGAGACGAACTTACCGGACTTTCCATCGATGTCGTCAGAAGACGTAGTGAGCTTTTCGTGAGTTTCATCGTCCGTGGCGGTCGTATGGTCGCTGTGGAATCCATCTCTCTCTTCCGTGAGTAAATGCCCCGCGTCCACGCTGCTTGGGAGCTACGTCCTCAGCCTCCTCCTCTGCGGCTTCTCTCGCGTTTTCTCTGGAGTTGGAGCAACGCTTGGGAGTTGGATTGCACAAAGAAACTTGGGAGAATCGAGGAGGGAGCTGTGGTGGCTTTGATGAACTCCCAGGGATGTCGTGAGCGGCTTTCTCCCGCAAAGCAAACTTTCAAAGCTCCGCTATCCTTCCTCTTCGTCGCCTTCCTTTTCTATGGAGCATTGCTTCTTCTGCAAAGAAATTCCTGAGAACACTCATGCTACGTACGCGTTTAATCTGTGCCGGATGACAATGGCGGAGCTGCGCAGCGAACCGGCCTTAGCCCTGCCGCTCGTACAGCGGCCCGATTCGCGACCCGATTCGATTCGCTCTGCATCTCGTCCACAACGCCCTGCTCCTGAGATTTTAGGGTTCTTGAGAGAAGCGCCAAAAAAACATCTCAATGACGCCAAGCGATGGCAGCTCGATTCGATGCCTTCCAAGCGCTCCAAAGCGCAGTGGCGAGATTGACGCGGTGATGTGGGGGTAGAGCATCGTCTCCGCCGATTCCAGATGCCCATTCCGGGCGTAGGCCGCGAGCATCGCGTTTGAGCAGGAAAATCTAGAAACCCGGGGAGCTGGAATTGGATCATCGGTAGCTGCTGCTGCTGCTTGCGATGGCGCTGCTGGGGGGAGCCTTAAGAGCCCTAAACCTCAAGAAAGTGATGGTTACAAGGAAGGCGATTCGAACCGCGACGCGTTTGGAATTTTCGGGAGTGGGCCGGATTCGAGCCCGCGACTAGAGGTGACACGTCCATTCCATTCCGATATTGTAGTGATTTTTGCTCTTGCTCGATCAATCGTGATGTCCCAGGGAACTCTCTCAACCCAGGGGGAACGACTTCAGCTATGAACAGCTAAAGGCATACATTTTCCGGGCGGTGACTCTTTACTCTTTTGTGACAATGGCTTGCTCAAACAGGCTTTGAGCAGCCTCCGCAGCCTGCTCCCAAGCTACATCAACACTTACGACATCAAATATTCGCTCACACTCAAGGCTGCGAGCAATGGTAACACCACAAGAACATAGTCAGTCAACGTGTCTCTGACCAAAGTTGACTTTACAGGATTCCAGTTTGCCGCCAAGGCCTGCCTGTGGGATTGGAGGGAACTACAACTACAACTTTGAGGGGTGCAATGCAGACAGAGAAAAGTGATGGCTGGGAAGATGGTGGCGTCAACGACTTGTAGGAATCCATCTGCATATATCAATTGGGATGGAGTTTACTACACTGATGCAGCAAACTGGATCATCACGAGGCAAATCTTGAGTGGGAGCTCCTTTGAGCCCAATTTCCCCTTGGGCATGCTGTGCACACTCAAGAACATCTAATCATCTGTTTGGACTCATAAACTTTGACAAACATCAATCACTACAAGCATTGTTCTTTTGGATCCAATCCAGCACCCATCAAGCACTATTGGTTGGAAGGGACATTGAGCCAGTGTGCCATCTTTAGAGCACGTGGAATAACATGTGGTGATATAAGTTACTACAAAAAAAAAATAACTCAAAAACATTCAACTTTAGCCGAAATATGAATTGGCAACACTACATTTACTACCATGACACCAAGCTCGAAATATGTCACATGACTCTTACCTTGAAAACAGGGGTCACTCTCACAAGAAACTAGAGATTTCATCCAAGACAAGGACAGATTCCTGGTAGCTAGCATCCCCAACGGTGTAAAAGCCATGGGAAGCGTTTTCATACTCAATGAGCTTCACGGCATTGCCAGTGTCTTCGAAGATCTTTGCAAACTCTACCTAGAGATTGTGGAGGAGATCCTTGCCGCCCACCACCACTAGCGCTCTTGGCAGTTTCCCCTGGGCCCCCAATCTCATGAGATCTCCAGGCAATTCCAGCGTCATGTTGCAATATGGATGATCATGGTCAACTGCTCCCTCAGGGAGCGCTGCCAACCAGCAAAAATCTGTGATGCCTAGCGTGATCATCGGGTTGGAGGACCCGAGCCTAAGCTCCGACTCAGTCCTGGACCTGCCTCCATAAAAGGGCTGGCCAGTGAGGAGGATCTGGCCGGTGAGCGGGATTTCATCTTGGGTAGTGCGCAATGCCACACGGGCTGCAAGATTTCCCCCGGCACTGTCGCCCATGATCTTGGAAAATAATCGATTGTAAAACATCAAATTTAGAAACAAAGTGTGACTTAATAACCCACAAACTACCAATCAATTGACACTCAAGATAATATCATAATTTGGTTAACCATCACTTATAATATAAACTTCCCAAGTTGTAGAGTCAAATATACTGGGCTAAAGACTTTTGATCAACAAAAAGAATATGTAAAGGACAAACTACTAAACATTGAACTAAAAAGATTTTAGAGCTAAAATTTAATCTCTTTGGTGTCATAAATAGCTCTAGAGAAATTCCATACCATAAATTATAAAAGAGAATGAGAGAGAAATAACAAGACACTTCCTATTATCCATTAATAATACTACACTTCTTGTTCTTGTTATTTGTGCACATTATAGGAGCCATGATGTGTATAGACCCTTTGAAACTTTGGATACATCCAATAGTTTTCTGAATGGTTGACATGAAGTATTTTAGCATCATTATTGTCATCTTGAGATACAAATGGTTAACAACAATTCTTACACTCCACTATAATACATCCTCAAACCTAGTAGTCATAACATTATGGGCCACATCCACACTTACAGCCTCCTTCTTGACCACATCCACACCCATAGTCACAACCCCCATGATTGCCATAATGACCAACATCTCAAGGTTTTACAATTGAGGTGGAATCAACATCTATAAGGGCCATACAATCAACTAAGGGAGGATAAGAGTGTTATAGAATGAAAAGGTATAATATGAGAGCTTTCCTCCACATTATAAGAAATTATAATGGCATCATGAAGGGTGGTAGGGTGATGTCCTCTCACAAAAGCTCCAATAGAACTGCAAACATGATATTTTAATAAGATTTGAACATGTTAAAATCTATAGAAGTTAGTTGTAAGCCATAAATTTTCCTTTTGTAATTTGCTAATTTACTTTATATATCTAAACACTTTTGCTTTAGTTATAGTTAAATTCTCTTGCCAAAGTCCACTTTAACTGTAATAAGTTTTATTTGGCTTCAACTACTCATTGTATAAGTACTAAAGTGTTAATAATTTCGTTAATAATTTCCTAAACATTTTATCCCAACCTTTTCCTTGGGATAGATTATACTTAAAGTTTGATTACACTCCATATAAACATAAGTAACTAAGTATATCAAGCCTCTAAATTTTTAATGTCCCTTAAAATAACAAGACTTATTCATGGGACTCTTTAAATCCCAAACTTTGTAAATCTCTTAATTCGATGCTTTGAGGGAAAACACTATAGCCTAAAGTCTTAATATAAGTACTTTAACTCCCCACCTCTAACTTGAAAGGAAAATACATGGCAATTAAAGAGGAGTGAGGACTAATAGTACTCAAATAATGCATTACTCCACCTAAGTTATAAATACTATTGTCAATTTTCTTTTCAAAAGTGGGAGTTTCTTTTAAGAATTTCTTTAAAAACATTCCTCAAATCCATACTCCCAAGTCATAACCCTAATATAGTAATTCCTTCAAGATTAAGTTTTAACTTTTATCATTTTGGAACCCTTACATCCAAGTTTAGTCCTAACTCAATCCAAACTCTTTATTGATTTCAAGATCTTTTAACCAACAATATTTTGGAGAGTTTGTTTCTTATACTAATAATTTCTTAACTCACTCTTCAAATCAATTCACCATCACACCACACTATTGCTTAACTTTAACACACCATTTATAAAGCCAACTTTATCTCCATAGCACCCAAAAGTTTATTAAAAACCATGCAAGACATAAAAGTAGTGTTAAGATCTGTGTTACATCTCTTTGTAAACAAAGAGGCAATTTTTGAATATTATCCATATCATTCCATCCATAATATGTGGATCCTAAAATGTTTAAACCATAAGCAAACATCTTATATGAGTAATCTAGAAAATAACATTGAACCCAATCAAGGGGGACACTTGGCTCATAATTAAGTGTTACAATAACTACTACATCCTTGTTTAATTTTGAGCCGGCTATGCCAACACTAAAACTAATTGTTGTATAAGCCTATTAGGAGCCTAATCCTTACCACCACACTTCCAGGCAAAAAAAATCAAGTGCAAACACCAAAACTAATTGTTGTATAAACCCATTAGGAGCTTAATCCTCACCACCACCCCCCATGCAAAAAAAAGCAAGAAAAAAACCACATTGTCAACAAAAATATATTTAGCATCTCTATCAAATTGAGGACTTTAAAAAGTGGATTATTATGCTAATGTGACTACTAAAATTAGATTAGTATATATATATTATACAAAGTCCTCACAAACCTTATCTATAATTTTAAGGAGAGATCAAATGAAGGGTAATTGTCAAAAGGTTATTTTTTTAACCACAAATAATCACACTGATTGATGTTTGCTATTAGCCAATGGGAGGTGGGCAATTGCCTAGGGCGAGAGAAGAAGGTATTGTGACATATATAGATTGCTGAAAAAAGCATTGTGACAAATGTATATGCTTGATGACATGGAAAAAAAAATAGAGCATAAAGCTATCATAAGGCTGTGATTAACTTTTACCTAATTTAAAATTTTTATGTGATGGGCAAAGGCAACTAGTGACTCTAATTTGGGGTCTCAAGACCATGTGGAATATAGTTATCAATCATTGTCAAACAATGTCTCTTCATAATAGCAAGCTCAACAAATTCTAGAACAAGATTAATGTAAATTTTAAAATATTAAGAAAATTACAGAGAGCATGGTGGCCAATGAAAACTTGAACTATGGCATGTGGAGAAAGAGGAAAATGTGACATCTGGGCATCACAAGTATGCTTTTTAATCATCATACTCTGAAGATCTGGAAAACCGGGATGAGAGACATAAGTAATTGAAAGGGCTTGATCGATTTGGTTCGCAAGCTATTTGCACTATGGAATATTTATGTTCCTTTTAAACATTTTTGCTCACAAATGGGAACAATAGATAGATCACTGGATTTGGCAGCAATAGAACATTCAAATGGCAACTTTAGCGTGGACTTGGATGGAAATTACATAGATTTCTTAGGCATAATTTTCCTTCTTTTGGCTCTTACTTGCTTTTGGGTATATTACTTAATATTTGATTTTGTTTTTCTTTTCATTTTTTTAGCTTTATTTTGAGTGCCACACTAGATAAGCAGTAAAAGGTAACAGTTTCCAGATTTTCCTTTTTCTTCTCTTAGCTGATTTCTTACATTTCCTTTTAGGTTTAGAGGTTAAACAGCCTTGGTTACTTTCATTGCTTGGGGTATCACATAACACATTTGCTAACTGCCCAGCATTTGCTGGGGGAATACTAGGTTTTATATAGGAACGGCTTATTTAATCAAATTAAAAGCTATGATTAATCCTTTTGAGCTAAACTCACAAAGCATCGTGCCCTAGGATATGGCGGCACAACTCAGGAGAAAGCTCTGGGATGAGTCTGTGATTTTGGGTCAAGTTTTCGACAATCTGGGTCACAGGCAGTGGCAGTACTCGGCCTTCTACGGCGTTGTGGACTTCGCTCTGTGCAGGTTAGAACACAGGATCCAGCGGGTGTGGAAGAATGCCTGCAAGCAGGCGAATGTGAAGGAATACGCCGCCACCAAGGCCATTGTCCGGGAGAGGGCGTCGTACCTAAGCGACGACCAGTTGTGCTACTACGGTATTTGGGACGAGGACCTCACTTACACCAACGTTCGCCTTTGCGTCGACAGCTACAAGAGGAGGCCGACATCGATAGAGGCAGTCCAGGAAGAGCTCCAGCAGCAGCAGCAGCAGCAGCAGGAGATGCCGTTGCTTAGCCCGCCTCTGATCAAGTACATCAGGGCCAAGCCCAGCATACCCCGTGAGATCCGAGGGCGTGGCCCGGGATCGCGAAAGTTTCGGCAAGAGCTGGTTTCTTGGGTGGAGCGGGACCTGTTCGGTGGTGTTGGGTCGCTGGAGATGCAGGCGCGGCTGGTGTTTGATGCGCGGGTGCTGGCGCACGAGTGGGAGGAGTTGTTCGGTTTCAGGTGCTGCGAGTATGAGCCGCTGGTGGACAAGAACCTGAGCACGCCTGATGTTGTTTTCAATGAAAATTGTGGTCCTTTCGATCAGGAGAAGTATGACGAACTTGTCATGCAGCTGGAAGCGGGAAAGATGATCGCGGCGTGTGGCGGCTTCAACAAGCTTTCCGCTTGGCCGGGGAATGCGTGCGTGGATCTCTTCAACTTTCAAGTGGGGGGTGTGGAGGAGCTGATCAAGCGGTACGGTGAGCTCAGATTCAAGGTGAATCCCAAGAGAAGACGAGCATATGACCGCAACACCGAATGAACACAAGTCTTGGTTGGATAGATGGACTTTGGTAATAGGGTATTAGAGTTTGTGTAGCTTACCTCTTCCCATATGAGATTCATGAGTCCCAAGCACATGTCCCAAGTTTACAATTTGTCCAGAATTGATATGGAGCAAATGCCCCCGTGTCTGCAGCACACAATTCCAAACCCGAATGGGTTTGAAACCGGTTGTTCTCATGTTTTTCCTCACATTTTGCAGATCCCCGTTCTAGACATCTGCAAATACATGAATAATCCATGTCACACAATCTTGGTCGCTCCACCAAGTTTGCTGCTGCTGCTGCGGTGACGATGGTGGCGGAGGAAGAGGAGGAGCCAGGGACTGGGGAAACCTGTTGCTGTGATCTCGTCTGCAATCCAAGCTCCAACACCGGAGCAGTAGGGGGGCTTCCTCGTCCAGCAAAGCATCTCCGGTCACCCAAGAAAGCTCCTGCCCCCTACTGCATCAGATAGGATGGGAGTTGGCCTTGCCGAGAGAGACAGAGCTCATCCAAGCTTGAGTAGTGCAGTGTGGAAGCATGCTTAGCGCCCGTCTGGCCTTTGCATTGCTGAGAGCCCGCAACTTGCCAACCTGAGAAGCGCACTCTGGAGGGTGGAGCAAGAGAGATCTTGACGGTGGTGCCGGGATGAGAGATCCGGCAACGTGGAATGCTCTTGCATGGCGTGAGCCCAGAAAACTTGCAGATCTTCTCGACGAGCAAATGCCTCGAGTGTGTCAACTTGGCAGGCAAAGTAAGCGTTTTAGCAAAGGCGACAATGGGTTTCTCACTGACAAAGAGGGGTTTTTCAAACCAAACTCAACCACGCGGTGACGATCGCATCACCAGCAAACGTTCTACTGGTCTTTGCAGTATCAACATGCCACCGTCCCAGAGATCCAAGGCTTGCCAGAAGTCAAGAAGGCCTAGAGACTTTCCAGAAGACGCTTCATTGGCCACGAAAGTTTCTTCGATTGACTACTTCATTGTGAGTGCTCACTCGCCTTCCCAGGTTTCTTCTCGCAGCTTCTCTCTGGCCAGTGACCGCTGGTTGTGCTCCTCCTTCTCCTGGACCGTGAATCTCCTTGCGTTGAGCAGCTTGGGCGGATGTCGGAGGCTCCAAGTCTATAAGGAGGGAGCTGTGGTGGCTTTGATGCAGGGTTGTCGTGAGCGGCTTTCTCCCGCAAAGCAAACTCTCAAAGCTCCGGTATCCTTCTTCTTCGTCAATGACGCCAAGCAATAAAGCGCACTGGGAAGTAGAAAATCTAGAAACCCGTTTTCGTTGGGGCGTGGATCCTTTTGTGGATTCGTCTTGGAACGGGAAGGCGCCGGCTGGAATTGGATCATCGGTAGCTGCTGCTGCTTGCGATGGCGCTGCTCTTCGTTGATGCGGAACGGCAAGAGCCTCAAGAAAATGATGGTTACAAGGAAGGCGATTCAAACCGCGACGCGTTTGGAATTTTCGGGAGTGGGCCGGATTCGAGTCCGCGACCGGCGGTGACACGTCACCCGTCCACGACCACATCTCTCTCAAATTAGTTTCGCCACGAATCCATTCCATGCCGTTCTCCAAGATAGATAGCTATATTGTAGTGATTTTTGCTCTCGCTCGATCAATCGTGATGTCCCAGGGAACTCTCTCAACGCAGGGGGAACGACTTCAGCTATGAACAGCTAAAGGCATACATTTTCCGGGCAGTGATTCTTTATTCTTCTGTGTGTTTGCATTGAATCTACACAGATTCAATGGCGAGGGAGGACGAGCATTCCTGCTCTCGTACGTTGGGCCCCAGGGCTGCATCCCATACTCCCTCACAAACTCTAAGTGGGCTACGATCAAGCCGGGTGCGCTATCAAGTCATGCAGCACTACAATGAAATGAGATAAAATGTCATTCTGTTTCGCTAGTCTTAATTGTTCAAGCAGGCTTTGAGAGCAACCTCCATAGCCAGCTCCCAGGCAGCACTATAATCTACATCAACACTTACGACATAAAATACTCGCTCACCCTCAAGCAAGAACATAGGCTGTCAACGTGTTTCTGACCATAGTTGACTTTACATGAATCCAGTTTGCCACCGGGATTGGAGGGAACTACAACTACAACTTTGAGGTGCAATGCGGGCAGAGCAAAGTGATGGCGGGGAAGACGGTGGCGTCAACGACTTGTAAGAATCCATCCACCGAAGCAGCAAACCGGATCATCATGAGGCAAATCTTGAGTGGAAGCTTCTTTGAGCCCTGTCTCCCCTTGGGCGTGCTGTGCACACTCAAGAACATATAATCATTTGGATTCATAAACTTTGATGAACATCTAACACTACAACTATTGTTCTTTTGGATCACTGGTTGGAAGGGAATACACAGTGGAATGAGAGAAGGCTGCCTGGTGACACCGAAAGACAAAAGAAAGAAATGCCATCTTCGTGAATGGCTGCCAAAGCTTGTGTACATCCAATCCCGTCAGCTCTGACCTCCAGTCAACCCGTCAGTAAACATAGTCAACATTATTCAACGCGGGTCAATAGCGGCAAGCCAGGGGTCACTCTCGCAAGAAGCTAGCGACTTCGTCCAAGACAAGGACGGATTCCTGGCAGCTATCGTCCCCCACGAGGTAGAATCCATGGGAAGCGTTTTCATAGTCGATGAGCTTCACGGCATTGCCAGCGTCTTCTAAGATCTTTGCAAACTCTACCTGGTGATCGTGGAGGAGATCCTTGCCGCCCACCACCACTAGCGCTCTCGCCAGTCCCCTGGCCCCCAATCTCGCGAGATCTCCAGGTAATTCCAGCGTCATGTTGCAAAATGGATGATCGCGGTCGACCGCTCCCTCGGGGAGCGCCGCCAGCCAGCAAAAATCGGTGATGCGTAGCGTGATCATTGGGTCGGAGGACCCGAGCCTGAGCTCCGACTCGGTCCTGGACGTGCCTCCATAGAAGGGCTGGAGGAGGATCTGGCCGGCGAGCGGGATTCCATCCTGGGCAGCGCGCAATGCCACGCGGGCTGCGAGATTTCCCCCGGCGCTGTCGCCCATAACGAAGATCTTGGAGAAATCCGCGTGAGCGAAAGCGTCTTGATCGCTGCTGCTCTTGGCGATCTCTCGGACCCAGTTGAGGAGCCATCGTCGTAGGCCGCCGGGAGCCTGTGCTCCGGAGCTAGGCGGTAATTCACAGACACCAACGATCGCTCCCAGCTTCCTGGACAGGGCCTCGCAAAATCTGTGAAAGATCGCATTTGCGGCGCTGATGTAGACGAATCCTCCCCCGTGGTAGAAGATGACGATGGGCAGCGTGCGGTTCTCCAGCTCTTCCAGACGGAAAACTCTCACCCACAGCCCCCGATCCTTGTCGAGAATCACGTCGCGGCTCGCCACGCCGTCAATGAACGCGGGATTGGCGGGAACCTCCGCAAAGAACCACGCAGGGCCTGTTGGTGGAGAGCCATCCTCTGCAAACACAAAGCCTCCAATTTGATTGCCAGAGCTCTTGCGCTCCTCGTCGCCCAATTTTTCGGTGCTAGGTGGGTGTCTCACAACGACACATTTAAACCGTTGAAATGCCCACGAGCGTGACTTGTCGGTTTGCGGAAATTCTAAAGCTTTCTTTTTCGTTTCTATGCTGGTATATACACATAATTAAAACAAATCTAATTAAAAGCTCTCTAAGCATGTTTTAGCTTTTCTACTTAAATACTTAATTTAATTAATACTGTGAGGGCCAAGTGTACGGCTACGATGCCGTATACTAATATTAGCGTAGTGGATTTTGGTAGCCGTCGGATTGGTTTCAATCCGGACCACTCGCTCCTGTATATAAGCTAGGGTTTTTGGGTTAATTGATATGTACATTTCTGTATTCCCTTTCCATATTCCATGCACTCACATTGGTGGAGATGAGGGGCACCTTTGATTGTCCCTGGGGAGTGCTTGGATTTGGGATTTCGGTTTAGATCTAGCTTTTGCATTGTCTAGATCTAGCTTTTTCCATTTCCTTTCTTTTGTTCTTTCCTTTCAGGATTTTGGTTTAGATCTAGCTTTTTGCATTGTCTAGATCTACCATTTCTTTCCAGCTTTTTGTCATTTATCTTCTTTTGCTCTTTCTTTCTCATTCATTTTCATGGCCGATCCGCAATCTCCTCCTTTGACTCTAGAGCAGCAGTTGGTTCAATTGCTTGATGCTATGCGCCTGCAATTGAACAACCAAACTCAGTTGATGGCGGCGTTCACGGCACATGGTACAACTCCTCCTGCTTTTGGTGCCAATCCTCGCGTTCGGCCGGAGTTCTTTCGTGGGAATCCTGGGGATGATGTGTACCATTGGTTCGATCACTTCACGGTGATTGCCACATATCATTCTTGGGATGATGCTCGACGTTTGCGTGAGTTCCCCACGTGTCTTCAAGGGACGGCATTGCAGTGGTACAATGGATTGAGCGCAGCTACTCGTGGCGATTGGAGTGTTCTTCCGGACGTCTTCAAACGCGCTGTGAGACACAAAATCCCTAGGCCCCAAAGTGGGGCCGGAAGGGCGCCACATGGTAGTGGCCGAAGCGAGAGCCAAACGAGTGTAACACGTTTGGACCAAAAGCTCCGACTTGAAAAGTCAAGAGCGGGAGTGGAACTCCCAACGAAGTGCTCGAGGAACGAGCACGAAGCGAGCAAAAGGCGAGGCTCCAAAAAGGGACCCAAAAGGACCAACACATGACACGTGGGAGTGTCCGAGATGGAGTCCGAAGTGGAGTCCGAGGTGGACCCGAGATGGACCCGAGTTGGAGTCTGAAGTGGAGTCCGAGATGGAGTCCGAGGTGGACCCGAGATGGACCCGAAATGGAGTCCGAGATGGAGTCCGAGATGGACCCGAGATGGAGTCCGAGATGGACCCGAGCTGGAGTCCGAAGTGGAGTTCGAGATGGACCCGAGATGGAGTCCGAGATGGAGTCCGAGATGGAGTCTGAGGTGGACCCGAGATGGACCCGAAATGGAGTCCGAGATGGAGTCCGAGATGGACCCGAGATGGAGTCCGAGATGGACCCGAGCTGGAGTCCGAAGTGGAGTCCGAGATGGACCCGAGATGGAGTCCGAGATGGAGTCCGAGATGGACCCGAGATGGACCCGAAATGGAGTCCGAGATGGACCCAAGATGGACCCGAGATGGAGTCCGAGATGGAGTCTGAGATGGAGTCCGAGACGGAGTCCGAGATGGAGTCCGAAGTCGAGACCGAGACCAGGACCGAGACCGAGACCGAGATCGGGACCGACACCGAGACCGAGGCCGAGGCCGAGACCGAGCCCAAGCCCGAGTCCGAGTCCGAATCCGAGTCCGAGTCCGAATCCGAGTCCGAGTCCGAGTCCGAGTCCGAGTCCGAGTCCGAGTCCGAGTCCGGAGCCTGAGAGGGTGAAAGCCCAAAGCGTTCGTCTCCCAGACCCTGGGGGGTTTGGTGAGCTCCAAAAGTATAGTAGGGGGAGGACTGCAGTGGAGCCAGTTTGGCCAGGAAAGGCCAGTTTGGCCCAGGAAGGTCGGACCCAGTGTTGGGTGATGAGCTGCCCACTGGGAAGTCCAAGACTAGAGTGAACACGGACCGACAAGCGGGGTAGCTTGGTGAAGTGTTCAAGAGCCGGCTCTAGTTCCCCCGGGAGATCGACTGGCCGATGCTCCCAGTCCAAGTGTGGGTGGCACTACCTACTTGGATACCAGGCGTGGCTCAACGGAACCTCGCTCTAAGCCCATGGCTAGAGCACCTAAGGGCAGAAGGCGAGGAGAGTACCCAGGTGGCTCGCGTAGGGCCACGGTGTTCCGAAATGTTGCCCCAAAGGCCCAGACTGTGGAAAGGAAGAGGAGCAGTCCTCTGGGGTAGTGACCAAGGACACAGTCGTGTGGCGAGGAAGTCCCAGAGGACCGTGGGACATGGGTGGTCGGGCCTGTGGGTCTCGATCCAGTGGCAGTGTTGGCAAACACGGCCAGGGGCAGAAAGGGACTTAGTGGGGACTGACAGAGGGATATTGGGGAAGGCTATTCCCCTTGTTGGTGGGCATCCTAAGGGTGCTAAGGAGTGGATCTCAGATGACCACTCACGGATGGTTTGCCTAGTCTTGGAGAGCCAAGACTGTGATGCAAGTGGTAATGGACTACCAGGGTGGCAAAGGTGATTGGGCATGGCCTTAGCGTAACGGGCCAGTACGTCGGTGATACCTTGGGGTGTCGATCATGGGATCGGACACGTGGAGCACTTGGACCAAGTGCTAAGGTTGAGTGGCATGGATGCCATTCTCGGGGCTAGCAAGCCCCAAGTCCTGAGTTGGACTTATGGAGGTTGTCAATGAGACTCCTCCAAGTGGTCAGAGGTGTGGTTAAGTGACTAAAGTAAAATGGAAAATTTAGTCGCTTACAATTTGGTATCGGAGCTGTTCCTTAGCCCGACTTTTATTGGTGCTCAAGTATATCACCATTAGTGTTGGCATCGGAAGGTCCGAGGAGTGGGCCTATCCTTGAGGAGTAGCAAGTTGGGAAGACATGGCTCTCCATTACAGTTCATGTGTGAACTTGTAGACGAGGTGGTGGATAGAAAAGGGCCAATAATGGAACAACTTTGGGATCTTGGGAACAGTGCAAGGTTTTCCTCATTGAGTTGAGGATGTGATCCGGATGAGCATTTGTCTTAGCAAATTGGCTAAGGTTGTTGTGGTAAACAACTAAAGTTGGGATCACGGGAAAGATAGAGACTCCAAAACAATAAAGGAGTCACAAGATTATCTTCATATAGTTGAGGTTGGTGCTCATGAATGTGAGACCAAAGGTAATAACCGTGGAAGGTCAAATACGGAAGAGGACTCAAGTCCTTGAAATGGTAGCCAGGGCTACCTTTAATAAATGCTGGAACAACCCAAGGAGTTGGGGGGTGTACTTAGAGATGAGTGGTATTCTCATTGCATGGACAAGTAGTCCTAAGGGGCAAAAGTTGCCCCCAGAGAACAAAATCAAGTGTCGGAGTAACACTTGTGAAAATAGTCCTTTTGAGTAGGACAGGAATGCAAGAAGTGTATTCCAGTGAGCTAGTGCCTCACAAGTAGGACCTTATGGGTCTGTGGATTAACCAAGTCCAAAACTGCTGGATGACTCAAGTAGAGTCAAGGGATGGTCCTAAAAGGACTGATGGAAGCATTTGGACTGAGGTGTGTTGTACCCCACAAAGGATGGGGGGGGATCATAGGATCCAAGGATGAGAACAGAGGGTATCTCATTGATGGCAAAATGTGCCATGCTAAAGTTATGGGAAAGGTGTTCCCAGAAGAAAACAACTTTGACATAAAGTTGTGTGTGACCTCTATGGGGCAGTGCTAATGGATGGTTGGCATGAGAAAGAGCGGTGTTGGTCTTGGCAAAGACTTAGACACAAAGGGGAAATGTCATAGAGGTAGGCTCGTGGAGCCGATGGTGTGGAGACACCAAATGTGCCAAGGTGTGATACCTTGAGGCTATGTTGGTGGGTTCATGAGAACCCCTTGCCAAAGGAATCCCAATGGAAATGGGAATGGCATAGCCTAAGCTGCAGAGCATGCAGTTGGAGTGTGGTGACCCAGATAATGATGGAGGTGTGAAAGCACCAAGCAATGAGTTGTAGGACTTGACAACTATGAGGCAACTAAGCAAGAGGTGCAAAATAACTGGTTAAACGGGTAGAAGGTAGCTACCCAAGACTTCTTAATAGCATAAGGAAGTTGGATATACCCTTACAGGGGATAAGTTGCTTGTGTTGCGATATAGTAAGTCAATGTCATAAAAGGAAATACTCATTGTCAAGAAAGCCATCATTGGGACACCCGGACACTCTAGACCACCAGAAGGTGGTGTTTGATGTCGCGAGGGCAATGGATAAAGCCCAAGGGACTAAGTCCCTAGCGAATGATGGATAGAAGGTGCTATCCAAATGTCCAAGGTTGCGGAGACAGGAGAGGACTGTCTACCCAAGTTGGACAAAGCCAAAAATGGAATTTTGGCAAGGCTAGTGATGGGCATGTAAAGGCCCATAAGCAACAATGTAATCCCAGTGTGTGGGATTATAAGGTGAGCATACCTGGATTGAGGAACCACTCCCTAGGCTATTGGGTAGGTTCATCCCTAAGAATACTTGCTAAAGCGTGATAGAAAGTGCAAAGCTATCCTCCTGGTCTGGAGGAGAATGACCAAAGGAAAGGTGTGAAGCCAAAAAGCAAGAAGTAAGGGGATAGAACCGAACCATAGGAATCAAAGGGCATAACCAAGGTTGGTTATGCCAGCTGGGAGTGGAGAATCAAGTGGGGGCTCGAGGGTGTTGCCGCTAGCAACCGTGATGCCATGGAGAGTTTAAAATATGGAATTGTCCATGTTAGACTATGTGGCATTTTGAAGGCTTGCAAAAAGGGAGGCCTTAGCAAGCTGAGGGACAGAGTTCCTTCAAGGTTCCCAAAGACGATTCTAGGTAGCTTAGTACCTAGAAAGGCCAAGTGTAAATGGTTCATGGAACGCGCAAAATCAGAGTGGCGCAGCAGAAGCGTGGTCTTGAAGCTTGCCATAAGGCAAGGCTATCAAGGTTAGGGAAGTAGTTCCCGAGTGTTCAAAGAGAGGGCTTTGAACGAAAGTCGATGGTCAAGGACTTTCACGCTTATGTAGGAACCATGTTACAGTGGTCGGAGGACTTGCCAAGCGAGATTGGCACGTCGGGGGAACAAATACCCTAGTTGAAGGTGATAACTTCAAAAAGAGTGGGCCATGGGGCCGAGCATGGAGGAGTCCATGCATGATCACAGACATGTCAAGTGAGAGGACTTGGCAGTGTGGAGGAACTAGGTTCCCAAGCTGTGATCTGTAGCGCGCTTTAAAAATAAGTTGGTGCACCAGCGTGGGGAGTCATGCCAGGCATCTTGTGTGATGCCGTCCGTAGATGCATATACGGAGGTTGGGTGTGAGTCCCGACCCTCTAGTGCTTGGGTTCGAGTCCCAAATCACTAGGGCGTGGTGATGGTTTGGAATATGAGGACACTCATATTTCGGTGGTCATGGACTCTCAGTGGGGAGACTGGTTTGGGCACACTGCCAAGCGAGGGATGCCTCGGAGTCGTGATGCACGGTTAGATTGCTTAGTGTGAAAGCTCAGCATATCTAACTTGAACACTTTGGTGCAAGTGGCACCAAGGTCGTGGTGAGTGAGATGGGGACACTTAATCTCAGTTGCTATGAACCCTTGGCCGTAAGGGCTAGCTTGGGTGCACCGCCAAGTGTGGGGGATGCCCCCGGGGTTATAGTCAACAACTTGGAGGTCTGGAAGACCAAGTACCTCTTGGCAACTCTGTTAAGGTGCCAAGGTGAGATCACTAGGTGATCTTATGGCCAGATAAGGACAAGGTCCTTGGTTGGCTAAGGAATGAAGTTCCTGGTTCAAAATGTTGAAATTGAACTGTTTAAGATGGTGTGACTTGGTCGTGATGACCAAGTGGGAAGAGCACCTAAGGGAAATAAACTATGTCCGTGCGATGGCATAGTGAGTCCGAGGAAAGTAGTCTCTATAAAAGACCCATGGGAGGGTCACGAAGTTGGGCCATGGATAGAGCCCATAGCAGAATATGCTAAAGAGACATACTAGGGGTGAACATCCTCCGGACTTGGCAAAGAAGAGTCTTTGCTATGGAACTGAAAGGATACCTCAAAAATGGAGGTAGCGATCCGATGTTGCTGGGTGCAACAATCAAGGATAGGAGCAAAGGACTAGTGGCCAAAGTTTGGGCCATGGAATTTAATGGAAGGGATCCAAATGGCAAAGTTAGCCAAGGAACACTAATGTGTTCGATGCTAACAGCTTGTGGGAAAGGAAGCGGACTTTCAAGGACAGATTCCTAAGTGCTCCAATTTGGCGAAGTAAAGGCTCCAAGTGAGGGAGCGGTAAGGTAGCCAAATGATAAGGCCATGGACAGCCTTAGCACAAAGTATGATAAATGGAACTTAGTGCCCAAGGTGGCACGAAATAGAAGAGAGGATGATGGTGCCCTCAAGTAATGAACTTCCTAGGATAGGGAAGTGGAGTTGCACAATCTGTGCAATGCAAGGTGTTGGAGACACCTAGGAAATTGACTTCCAAAAAGTCAAAAGAGTAAAAGTTCCAAGGTGCAAACATTCAATAGATGGAAATTGAGACTACTCGAGAAGGAGTAGTGGGATTGACTTAGAGAAGGGTCTCTAAGAGGTTTAGCGAGAACTAAACCAATAAAAGGGGAGAACCATTACATGTGGTCCAATCAGTCTCTAAGTTGGAGAGACTACGCTCCTTAAAGGATGGACAAGACATGGTGAGCCTTTGATGTCAAACCATAGACAAAGATTGGCTAGGTGCCAAGGATGGAAATGGTAACACGTGTGGGTGTTACTTTATGAAAGGGTTTACCGTTCGATGAGGACATCGAACTTCGTCTATGGGTGGTGGAGTTGTGAGACACAAAATCCCTAGGCCCCAAAGTGGAGCCGGAAGGGCGCCACATAGTAGTGGCCGAAGCGAGAGCCAAACGAGCGTAACACGTTTGGACCAAAAGCTCTGACTTGAAAAGTCAAGAGCGGGAGTGGAACTCCCAACGAAGTGCTCGAGGAACGAGCACGAAGCGAGCAAAAGGCGAGGCTCCAAAAAGGGACCCAAAAGGACCAACACATGACACGTGGGAGTGTCCGAGATGGAGTCCGAAGTGGAGTCCGAGGTGGACCCGAGATGGACCCGAGTTGGAGTCTGAAGTGGAGTCCGAGATGGAGTCCGAGGTGGACCCGAGATGGACCCGAAATGGAGTTCGAGATGGAGTCCGAGATGGACCCGAGATGGAGTCCGAGATGGACCCGAGCTGGAGTCCGAAGTGGAGTCCGAGATGGACCCGAGATGGAGTCCGAAATGGAGTCCGAGATGGAGTCCGAGGTGGACCCGAGATGGACCCGAAATGGAGTCCGAGATGGAGTCCGAGATGGACCCGAGATGGAGTCTGAGATGGACCCGAGCTGGAGTCCGAAGTGGAGTCCGAGATGGACCCGAGATGGAGTCCGAGATGGAGTCCGAGATGGAGTCCGAGGTGGACCCGAGATGGACCCGAAATGGAGTCCGAGATGGACCCAAGATGGACCCGAGATGGAGTCCGAGATGGAGTCTGAGATGGAGTCCGAGATGGAGTCCGAGATGGAGTCCGAAGTCGAGACCGAGACCAGGACCGAGACCGAGACCGAGATCGGGACCGAGACCGAGACCGAGGCCGAGGCCGAGACCGAGCCCGAGCCCGAGTCCGAGTCCGAATCCGAGTCCGAGTCCGAGTCCGAGTCCGAGTCCGAGTCCGAGTCCGAGTCCGGAGCCTGAGAGGGTGAAAGCCCAAAGCTTTCGTCTCCCAGACCCTGGGGGGTTTGGTGAGCTCCAAAAGTATAGTAGGGGGAGGACTGCAGTGGAGCCAGTTTGGCTAGGAAAAGCCAGTTTGGCCCAGGAAGGTCGGACCCAGTGTTGGGTGATGAGCTGCCCACTGGGAAGTCCAAGACTAGAGTGAACACGGACCGACAAGCGGGGTAGCTTGGTGAAGTGTTCAAGAGCCGGCTCTAGTTCCCCCGGGAGATCGACTGGCCGATGCTCCCAGTCCAAGTGTGGGTGGCACTACCTACTTGGATACCAGGCGTGGCTCAACGGAACCTCGCTCTAAGCCCATGGCTAGAGCACCTAAGGGCAGAAGGCGAGGAGAGTACCCAGGTGGCTCGCGTAGGGCCACGGTGTTCCGAAATGTTGCCCCAAAGGCCCAGACTGTGGAAAGGAAGAGGAGCAGTCCTCTGGGGTAGTGACCAAGGACACAGTCGTGTGGTGAGGAAGTCCCAGAGGACCGTGGGACATGGGTGGTCGGGCCTGTGGGTCTCGATCCAGTGGCAGTGTTGGCAAACACGGCCAGGGGCAGAAAGGGACTTAGTGGGGACTGACAGAGGGATATTGGGGAAGGCTATTCCCCTTGTTGGTGGGCATCCTAAGGGTGCTAAGGAGTGGATCTCAGATGACCACTCACGGATGGTTTGCCTAGTCTTGGAGAGCCAAGACTGTGATGCAAGTGGTAATGGACTACCAGGGTGGCAAAGGTGATTGGGCATGGCCTTAGCGTAACGGGCCAGTACGTCGGTGATACCTTGGGGTGTCGATCATGGGATCGGACACGTGGAGCACTTGGACCAAGTGCTAAGGTTGAGTGGCATGGATGCCATTCTCGGGGCTAGCAAGCCCCAAGTCCTGAGTTGGACTTATGGAGGTTGTCAATGAGACTCCTCCAAGTGGTCAGAGGTGTGGTTAAGTGACTAAAGTAAAATGGAAAATTTAGTCGCTTACACGCGCCTTCGGACACGCGTGTAATTCATCATCAAGGGGTTCACTCGGCACCGGTTCATCCAGTGTTTACTTTCCAAGCTCGTTTTTATAACAAGAGGTCTCCTATTCTTCTCTCCGTGTTGGTTGATACAGGTTCGAGTTTATCTTCTATTGCTCGACCTGTTGCCACACGTTGTCGTCTACACTTGTGTCGTGCGGCGGATCCAGTTTTCATTCTTTATGGCAACGGCCGTACACATGCATGTGCACGAGATGAGGCGGACCTGGTTGTGCATGTGGGCGATCTCGAGCTTGAGTTGCAGTCGTTGCAGGTGGTGCCGAGTCAAGCTTTTGACCTCATTCTTGGTATGGATTGGTTGCAGCACAATCATGCCAAGTGTGACTTTGAGGCTTTTCCCCCTTGTCTCATACTTCCTTATGTTTCATCCATTCCTCTCACTTCTGTACCTCTTCGTCCCTCTACTTCTACCTCTGCTTCCATTACTTTTGTTCCCCCATTATTTCCTCTTGTGTTTCCATCTTGTTCTGCTCTTCCCTTTTCCGATCCCTCCGATGATCTTTGTGTTGCAGCTGTTGACCAGCTCATGAAGGAGTATTCTGATCTCTTTGAATTTGACCTATCGTCTGGGGCCAAGATTGCCACACGTCATCCCATTCCAACTGGGGATGCTCGTCCAATCAAGGTTCCTGTTCGTCGTCGGTCACCCAAGGAGATCAAGATTTTACGTGCAAATGTCAAGGAGATGTTGGAGAAGGGTGTTATTCGGAAGTCGCGGAGTCCTTGGGCATGTGAACCTCATCTTGTGACGAAGCCTGATGGGAGTATTCGTTTCTGCATCGACTATCGTCCGTTAAATGAAGTGACGATCCCGGACGTGTACCCTCTTCCTCACACTGCTGATCTCTTGGATCGTCTGGGGCGAAGTCGTTGGTTCACCAAGCTAGATCTTGCTTCTGGGTATTGGCAAGTACCGATGGCTGAAGACGATATTCCTAAGACTGCTTTTCGTACACCATTTGGTTTGTACGAGTTTTTGGTGATGCCGTTTGGTTTGAACAATGCTCCAGCAACTTTTCAGCGAATGATGGACGAGGTTCTTTGCGATATGCCAGAGGTGACGGCTGACTTCATTGATGATGTCTTGATCCACTCGGAGGGGACGTGGGAGGAGCATGTTCGTGATGTTTGTAAAGTGTTGGATCGGCTACGCGACGTTGGTTTAAAGCTGAAGCGGTCGAAGTGCGTGTTTGGGTCCAAGGACACAACTTATCTTGGGTACCGTATTTCTCGTGAGGGTTTGCAAGTTGATCCTGACAAACTTGTGGCTGTTCTAAAGTTCCCTACTCCGAAGTGTGTGAATGATGTGCAGCGTTTTTTGGGTAAGGTGCAGTATCTCGGTCGTTTTGTAGATCATCTTTCCGATCGTACTTTACCATTGCGAGCGTTGCTGAAGTCATCAACGTCATCTTTCATCTGGTCTCCCAATTGTGAGCGGGCGTTCCTAAATCTCAAAGAGCTATTGACGACTCCTCCGGTTTTGGCATATCCTGACTACACTCGACCTTTTATTTTGCGCGTGGATGCTTCTGACATTGGTCTTGGAGGTGTGTTGATGCAAGAGAGCTCGAGTGTGCCTGGTCAGCGCCATCCCATTGCATACATAAGCCGTACATTACAACCAGCGGAGATGAACTACTCCACGACGGAGAAGGAGTGTTTAGCAGCAGTCTGGGGTTTTGAGAAACTTCATGCCTATCTACATGGTTCTCGGACGTTACTTGAAGGTGACCATGCTGCTGTTACTTCATTATTGAAGCGGAAGAACCTGGTTGGTCGTACGGCTCGATGGGCTTTGAAGCTTCAGATATATGATTTTGATGTTGTTCATCGCCCAGGGAGTTCTATGGCTGATGCTGATGCCCTTTCTCGAGCTCCTCTTCCTTCTCCACTCACTTCTCATGTTTCTGACGAACCTGTTGTTCCAGCATCTGTGGATTTTCTAGATGAGGATTCTGTGCCGTCGGCGGTTGCTGTCCTTGACGTTCAGTGTCCACAGGGCGTAGAGCAAGATCTACCTTCTCTGGATGAGGTTCGCGAGGCTCAAAAGATTGAGCCGTGGATTCGAAGGCTTCGAGATGGGTTTGAGAATCCTGCATCACTTGTTGATGACTTGCCTTTTCGGCATTTACATTCTCAATATCGTCTTGAAGATGGCCTTCTTTATTTTGTGGGGACGGATCCTGATGCTCATTTACGGCTGGTGGTGCCTTCGGTGTTTATTCCGCGGTTTCTCCATGCCTACCATGATTCTCCTATTCTAGGTGGGCATATGGGACACCGTCGTGTCACCGAGAAGTTGCGCAAATCTTTCTATTGGCCAGAGATGCGACGTGATATTATCCGGTATGTGCGTAGCTGCGTTTGGTGCCAAGCTCGTAATACTCCCCCTTGTGCTGCGGAAGGACGGTTGGAGTCAATTGCAGTTTCTCGTCCGTTTGAGTTGGTGGCGTTTGATCTTATGGGACCTTTTCCGCGATCGACTGTTGGCAATGAGTATGTTATTATTGCTTCTGACTACTTGACTCGTTGGGTGGAAGTTGGTGCTCTTGCTAGTGCCTCTGCAACTGCTGTTGGATACTTCCTCCTCAATCGAGTGGTGTTCCAGCATTCTTGTCCAGAACGGATTCTTTCGGATAATGGTCCTGCATTTATGGCTGAGGTATTTCATGTTTTGACATCTCGGTTGGGGATACGCCACACTTTTATGAGTGCTTATCATCCACAATCAGACGGTCTGGTGGAACGGCTCGTTCGGACATTCAAAGGGATGATTGCGAAGTATGTGAACTTTCAACATTCGGATTGGGATGGTTATTTGCCATCTCTTCGGTATGCTTATGTCACAGGGGTGCAGAGTTCTGTTGGTGCTTCACCATATAAACTTCTATATGGTCATGATCCAATATTACCAACAGAGCTAGGTTTACCTTCGCGATTGCCACGAGCTCCTGATGCTAGGTCATGGGATCAATATTTGACAAGCATTCTTCCACTTGTCCGAGCAGAGTCTGCTGAACACTTAGGCCGCGTACAAGTGGGACAACAACGGCGCTACAATTCCCATCATCGTCCACTAGCGGAGTACAAAGTGGATGATTTGGTGTTAGTCCGTTTTCCCCATCTTACAGTACGTGGTTTATCTAAGGGGCTCCTTGCGCAGTGGAAAGGACCGTATCGAGTGTTGCGGCAAGTTGGACCACAAGTTTATGAGGTTCAGCATGACGTTCAGCAGGCTGATCCTCCGGAGATTGTGCATGTGCAGCGGTTAAAACGCTTCATACAGAGGGATCAGGAGCAGTTAATACCGTCTACAGATCCACCGATGCCTCCTCCTGACGTTCCTCCAGATCCCGGCCCATCTACAAGAGAACCCTGACTGCCTTCCATTATTCCGAGAGGAGGGGATGATGTGAGGGCCAAGTGTACGGCTACGATGCCGTATACTAATATTAGCGTAGTGGATTTTGGTAGCCGTCGGATTGGTTTCAATCCGGACCACTCACTCCTGTATATAAGCTAGGGTTTTTGGGTTAATTGATATGCACATTTCTGTATTCCCTTTCCATATTCCATGCACTCACAATACTACATACTTAAAAAGCTCTGGAGAATCTGCGATTTTGGGTGGTTACAGGCAGTGGCAGTATGCGGGCTTCTACGGCGTTGTTAGAGCACAGGATCCAGCGGGTGTGGCGCAATGCATGCAAGCAGGCTAGTGTGAGCGAATCCACCGTTGCCAAGGCCGTCATCCGCGAGAGGCCCTCGTACCTGAGCAACGACTTGTGCTACGAAGGTATTTGGAGCGACGACCTCACGTACACCAACGTTTGCCTTTGCGTCGACAGCTACAAGAGGAGGCCGACATCGATAGAGGCAGTCCAGGAAGAGCTCCACCAGCAGCAGCAGCAGCGGCAGGAGATGCCGTTGCTTAGCCATTGAAGCCACCACACGCCACGATCATCTTTCCCGCTTCCAGATGCTCGACAAGTTCGTCATACTTCTCCTGATCAAAAGGACCACACTTTTCGTCGAAAACAACATCCGGCGTGCTCAGGTTCTTGTCCACCAGCGGCTCATACTCGCAGCACCTGAAACCGAACAACTCCTCCCACTCGTGCGCCAGCACCCGCGCATCAAACACCAGCCGCGCCTGCATGTCCAGCGACCCAACACCACCGAACAGGTCCCGCTCCACCCAAAAAACCAGCTCTTGGCAAAACTTTCGCGATCCCGGGCCACGCCCTCGGATCTCACGGTGTATGCTGAAGCTTTCCGCTTCGCCGGGGAATGCATGCGTGGATCTCTTCAACTTTCAAGTGGGGGGTGTGGAGGAGCTGATCAAGCGGTATGGTGAGCTCAGATTCAAGGTGAATCCCAAGAGAAGACGAGCATATGACCGCAACACCGAATGAACACAAGTCTTGGTTGGATAGATGGACTTTGGTAATAGAGTTTGTGTAGCTTACCTCTTCCTATATGAGATTCATGAGTGATCTTGGACGAAAATTTACAACACACACACACACACACACACGGGGAGCTAGCGCGGTAATGGAGCCGAGGCTACCACAACCGGGGTGGCCCTCAGGCTTCTTTTCTTGCGAAAAAGAGCCTTCTGCGTCAATTTTTCTGGAGTGAGATGGCCTTTGCTCGGCTCTGTCGACGTAGAGATGTCCATATGATCTTTTCCGGCATGCTGCCAACCACTGAGTTTTCATCAGCTTCGATAACCGGCCATCAACCATTGCATAGAGATGATCCTTCTCGTGCTGGACGCTGTGATCAACGACTGAGGTCTTGTCCAGGCAACCGCCGACAATGTCGTTTGGCCTGCTACCGTCCAAGAGCATGCACTCAAAATGGCCCAGGCTCCAAGCATCGAGTTCCAGTAAACCTCTGGGATGCTGTCAAACACAAGGTCAACGATCATCGTGTTCCAAGCAAGCAGGCTCACAGCAAGAGCTTGCCCATCAAAGACAAAATGCCTGAGCTGAGGGGGGCATTTGCTCCATATCAATTCTGGACCAATTGTAAACTCGGGACATGTGCTCTGTGCTTCTACAGCATTCTAGAGTGGGGAACTAAGCGCATACTTGAAGCTGTACAGCAAGATCTTGTTACGATGTATGGAGTTTCTCATCCAAATGTGGTGGCCCTTGCTTCCCAACACCCCAACTGGTCACTTGAAGAATACTTTGCGAAAACCAGAATGCAAGATGTTAAAAGGAGTTCACGAGATTCTCATCAATGGAAATTCTCCAGCAAACCAAGAGGAAGCCGCAAAGGTTTTGGAGTTTCTCTATGGCCATTGGTCCACTGCAATTTGTGGGGAGAACCTACGATCCAAACTAATCATGTTGAAACGGCTACGATTCTACAGACTCTTGTTTGCTCATTGTGTGGAAGCCTTGGAAGGCTGTGGAAACACAAGTTCTTTTTTTTATAACATCAAACCAGAGCATGCTAGGGTGGGAAAGGATGCACTTAAAGAGATTGAGCACTGGGAATCCCATGGTAAACTTCCAAAGGAAGTTCGGGGATTGGCGGAGGCCTATTGCAAGATCTGTCAAGTGATGGGCAAGCACTTGCTGTGAGCCTGCTTGCTTGGAACACGATGATCGTTGGAGAAGAACATCGTCTCCTGCGTCAACGTCGACCGAGCACTGCCCCTGTGCCCGAGCGTAAAGCTTCGAAACCAAGATCTTGGTTTACTGGAACTCGATGCTTGGAGCCTGGGCCATTTCGAGTGCATGCTCTTGGACGGTAGCAGGCCAAACGACATTGTTGGCGGTTGCCTGTACAAGACCTCAGTCGTTGATCACAGTGTCCAGCACGAGAAGGATCATCTCTATGCAATGGTCGATGGCCGGTTATCGGAGCTGAGGAAAACTCAGTGGTTGGCAGCATGCCAGAAAAGATCATATGGACATCTCTACGTCGACAGAGCCGACCAAAGGCCATCTCACTCCAGAAAAATTGACGCAGAAGGCTCTTTTTCGCAAGAAAAGAAGCCTGAGGGCCACCCCGGTTGTGGTAGCCTCGGCTCCATTACCGCGCTAGCTCCCCGTGTGTGTGTGTGTGTGTGTGTGTTGTAAATTTTCGTCCAAGATCACTCATGAATCTAATATGGGAAGAGGTAAGCTACACAAACTCTATTACCAAAGTCCATCTATCCAACCAAGACTTGTGCTCATTCAGTGTTACGGTCATATGCTCGTCTTCTCTTGGGATTCACCTTGAATCTGAGCTCACCGTACCGCTTGATCAGCTCCTCCACACCCCCCACTTGAAAGTTGAAGAGATCCACGCACGCATTCCCTGGCCAAGCGGAAATCTTGTTGAAGCCGCCACACGCCGCGATCATCTTTCCCGCTTCCAGCTGCACGACAAGTTCGTCATACTTCTGCTGATCAAAAGGACCACAGTTTTCATTGAAAACAACATCCGGCGTGCTCAGGTTCTTGTCCACCAGCGGCTCATACTCGCAGCACCTGAAATCGAACAACTCCTCCCACTCGTGCGCCAGCACCCGCGCATCAAACACCAGCCGCGCCTGCATGTCCAGCGACACAACACCACCGAACAGGTCCCGCTCCACCCAAGAAACCAGCTCTTGCCGAAACTTTCGCGATCCCGGGCCACGCCCTCGGATCTCACGGGGTATGCTGGGCTTGGCCCTGATGTACTTGATCAGAGGCGGGCTAAGCAACGGCATCTCCTGCTGCTGCTGCTGCTGCTGGAGCTCTTCCTGGACTGCCTCTATCGATGTCGGCCTCCTCTTGTAGCTGTCGACGCAAAGGCGAACGTTGGTGTAAGTGAGGTCGTCACTCCAAATACCGTAGTAGCACAACTCGTCGTCGCTTAGGTACGACGGCCTCTCCCGGACAATGGCGTTGGCGGCGGCGTATTCTCTCACATTGGCCTGCTTGCAGGCATTGCTCCACACCCGCTGGATCCTGTGTTCTAACCTGCACAGAGCGAAGTCCACAACGCCGTAGAAGGCCGAGTACTGCCACTGCCTGTGACCCAGATTGTCGAAAACTTGACCCAAAATCACAGACTCATCCCAGAGCTTTCTCCTGAGTTGTGCCGCCATATCCTAGGGCACGATGCTTTGTGAGTTTAGCTAAAAAGGATTAATCATAGCTTTTTCCTATATAAAACCTAGTATTTCCCCAGCAAATGCTGGGCAGTTTGTGTTGTTTAGTTTGCATTTGTTTTTCTTTTCCTGCTGAATAGCAAGGGAAAAGCTATTGGTGAGATCTTCCACAAAAAAGACCCAGATTGTCCAGTACTAGATCCAAAATCGCAGACTCATCCAACGTTCTCCTGAGCTGTGCTTTAGGGCACGATGCTCAAAGATTAGTCGTTGTGATTAAGTATGTTTAGTTATGTAGTATTAATTAACTTAAAGAGCCCTAAGTAGAAAAGCTTAGAGAGATTTTAATTTGATTTTTTTTTCATACCAGCATAGAAACGAAAAGGAAAGCTTTAGAATTTCTGCAAACCGACAAGTCACGCTCTTGGCCATTTCAACGATTTAAATGTGTGGTTGTGAGACCGGAAGGCCATCCACCTAGCACCGAAAGAATGGGCGACGAGGAGCGCAAGAGCTCCGGCAAGCAAATTGGAGGCTTTGTGTTTGCAGAGGATGGATCTTACGTGCGCACTCCTCCACCAACAGGCCCTGCGGGGTTCTTTGCGGAGGTTCCAGCCAATCCCTCGTTCATTGACGGCGTGGCGAGCCGCGACGTGATTCTCGACAAGGATCGGGGACTGTGGGTGAGAGTTTTCCGTCCGGAAGAGCTGGAGAATCGCAGCACGCTGCCCATCGTCATCTTCTACCACGGGGGAGGATTCATCTACATGAGCGCCGCGAATGCGATCGTTCACAGATTTTGCGAGACCCTGTCCAGGAAGCTGGGAGCGATCGTGGTGTCTGTGAATTACCGCCTAGCTCCGGAGCACAGGCTCCCGGCGGCCTACGACGATGGCTACGACGCCCTCAAATGGGTCCGAGGGATCGCCAAGAGCAGCAGCGATCAAGACGCTTTCGCTCACGCGGATTTCTCCAAGATCTTCGTCATGGGCGACAGCGCCGGGGGAAATCTCGCAGCCCGAGTGGCATTGCGCGCTGCCCAGGATGGAATCCCGCTCGCCGGCCAGATCCTCCTCCAGCCCTTCTATGGAGGCACGTCCAGGACCGAGTCGGAGCTCAAGCTCGGGTCCTCCAATCCGATGATCACGCTCGACACCACCGATTTCTGCTGGCTGGCGACGCTCCCCGAGGGCGCGGCCGACCGGGATCATCCATTTTGCAACCCGACGCTGGAATTGCCGGGAGATCTCGCGAGGTTGGGGGCCGGGGGACTGCCGAGAGCGCTAGTGGTGGTGGGCGGCAAGGATCTCCTCCACGATCGCCAGGTAGAGTTTGCAAGGATCTTGGAAGACGCTGGCAATGCCATGAAGCTCATCGACTATGAAAACGCTTCCCATGGATTCTACGCCGTGGGGGACGCTAGCTGCCAGGAATACGTCCTTGTCTTGGACGAAATCGCTAGCTTCTTGCGAGAGTGACCCCTGGCTAACCGCTGTGGACCCGCGTTGAATAAAGCTGACTCGGTTGACTTACGGGTTGCCTGGAGGTCAGAGGTCACGGTACACAAGCTTTGGCAGCCATTCACGAGGATTGCATTTCTTCCTTTTGTCTTTGCGGTGTCATCAGGCAGCCTTTTCTCATTCCACTGCACATTCCCTTCCAACCGGTGATGGGTGCTGGATTGGATCCAAAAGAACAATGGTTGTAGTGGAACAATGGACCAACGGATTGATGCTCATCAAAGTTTATGAATCCAAACAAATTATTAGATGTTCTTGAGTGTGCACAGGATGCCCAAGAGGAAACTGGGCTCAAAGAAGCTCCCTCGTGATGTTCCGGTTTGCTGCTTTGGTGTTGTGAACTCCATCCCAATTGAGATACGCAGATGGATTCTTACAAGTCGTTGACACCACCGTCTTCCCAGCCATCACTTTGCTCTGCCCACATTGCACCGCAAAGTTGTAGTTATGGTTCCCTCCAATCCCACAGCAGGCCTTGTTGGCAAACTGGAATCCTGTAAAGTCAACTATGGCCAGAAACACGTTGACCGGCTATGTTCTTGCTTGAGGGTGAGCGAGTATTTTATGTCGTAAGTGTTGATGTAGATTATAGTGCTGTCTGGGAGCTGGTTACGGAGGTTGCTCAAAGCCTACTTGAACAATCAAGACTAGCAAAACAGAATGACATCTCATCTCATTTCATTGTAGTGCTGCGTGATTTGGTTGAATTCGATAGCACACCTGGCTTGATCGTAGCTCACTTGGAGAACTGGGAAGTTTGTGAGGAAGTATGGGGCCCAACGTCCGAGAGCAGGAATGTTCGTCCTCCCTCGGCATACACGCCCTGTGTAGATTCAATGCAAACACACAAAAGAGTAACGAATCACTGCCCGGAAAATGCCTTTAGCTGTTCATAGCTGAAGTCGTTCCCCCTGGGTTGGGGACATCACGATTGATCGATCGAGAGAAAAAATCACTACAATGCAGCTATCAATCTTGGAGAACGGAATGGAATGGATTCGTGGCGAAACTGGTTTGAGAGAGTTGACGTGTCACCGCCAGTCGCGGGCTCGCACTCCCGAAAATTCCAAACGCGTCGCGGTTCGAATCGCCTTCCTTGTAACCATCACTTTCTTGAGGTTTAGGGCTCTTAAGGCTCCCCCCAGCTCGCAAGCAGCAGCAGCTACCGATGATCCAATTCCAGCCGCCGCCTTCCGTTCCAAGACGAATCCACAAAAGGATCCACGCCCCAACGAAAACGGGTTTCTCGATTTTCTACTACCCCTCACCGCGTCAATCTCGTCTCGGGCGTTTTTGCCAGTGCGCTTTGGAGCGCTTGGAAGGCATCGAATCGAGCTGCCATTGCTTGGCGTCATTGAAATGTTTTTTTGGCGCTTCTCTCAAGAACCCTAATATCTCTGGACGTGCAATCGGGTCGCGAATCGGGCCGCTGTACGAGCGGCAGGGCTAAGGCCGGTTCGCTGCGCAGCTCCGCCATTGTCATCCGGCACAGATTAAACGCGTACGTAGCAAGAAGAAGCAATGCTCCAAGCGTAGAAAAGGAAGATGACGAAGAGGAAGGGTAGCGGAGCTTTGAAAGTTTGCTTTGCGGGAGAAAGCCGCTCACGACATCCCTGGGTTCATCAAAGCCACCACAGCTCCCTCTTCGATTCTCCCAACTTTCTTTGTGCAATCCAACTCCCAAGCGTTGCTCCAACTCCAGAGAAAACGCGAGAGAAACCGCAGAGGAGGAGGCCGAAGACGTAGCTCCGAAGCAGCGTGGACGCGGGGCATTTACATACGGAAGAGAAAGAGATGGATTCCACAGTGATCATACGACCGCCATGGACGATGAAACTCACGAGGAGCTCACTACGTCTTCTGACGACATCGATGGAAAGTCCGGTAAGTTCGTCTCTCTTTGGATGATCAAATGTGGCGTGGTGATTCGCTGGGTAAATGGTAGTACCACTGCCTTGTCTGTTTATGGCAATCCAACAATCGGTTTGGCTAGACAAAGCAAACATCTTCACTGACGCTAATCTTTTTTTGCGCAGCGCCAGAGGCACTCGCAACCATCCATCGCCCATCTTGATTCAAGCGAAGTTCACGGCAGAGAGGTGTCCAGTTTTCTTTCTCTGGTTTCAAGCCCTTTTCCTGATCGGCCACTCTTCGTACAGACTTGGAGCCTCCGACATCTGCCCAAGCTGCTCAACGCATATGATCGTCGTGACAGAGCACAGAACAAGGTGAGATTCACGGTCCAGGAGAAGAAGGAGCACAAGCAGCGGTTGCTGGCCAGAGAGAAGCTGCGAGAAGAAACCTGGGGAGGCGATTGAGCACTCACTATGAAGTAGCTCATTGAAGAAACTTTTGTGGCCGATGAAGCGTCTTCTGGAAAGTCTCTAAGCCTTCTCGACTTCTGGCAAGCCTTGGATCTCTGGGACGGTGGAAATGGTGATCCCGCAAACCAGTAGAACGTTTGCTGCAATCATCACCGCGTGGTTGAGGTTGGTTTGTTACCACGAAAAAACCCCTCTTATCAATGAGAAACCCATTGTTGCCTTTGCTAAAACACCTACTTTGCCAAGTCAATAGACATGAGGTTTTTGTTTGTCGGGTTTCTGGGCTTATGCCATGTTATGTTTGATTTTTTGCAAGAGCGTTCCATATTGCTGGATCTCTCATCCTAGCACCACTGTCAAGATGTTTCTTGCTTCGTCCTCCAGAGTGTGTTTCTCAAGTTGGCAAGTTGCTGGCTCTTAGCAATGCAAAGGCCAGACGGGTGCTAAGTATGTTTCCATATTGCACTACTCAAGCTTGGATGAGTCATATCTTTCTTAGCAAGGCCAATTCCTATCATATTTGATGCAACAGGGGGCAAAAGTTTTCTTACGTGACTAGAGATGTTTTGCTAGATGAGAAAGCCTTCCTATGCCACTCAGATTTAACCTATTGTCTCATCCATATCAATGTCAGAGCTTGGATTGCAGATGAAATCATAACAATAAATTTCTCCAATCCTTGGCTCCTCCTCTTCCTCTACCACTATTGTCACTACAGTAGCAATAGCAAACTTGGTGGAGTGACTAAGATTTTGTGACATGGATTACTCATGTATTTGGAAATGTCTAGAATGGGGATTTGCAAAATATGATTGAAAAACATGAGAATGACCAATTTCAAACCAATTCGGGTTTGGTTTTGTATGCTGCAGATACTAATTATACATAGCTATATTGAGTATATATGGGAGTTTTTATTTGGCAATGAAAGAAAAAAGATCAAATAGCATGGAACACAATTGTGACTGTATTTGTCTAGGAAGGGCATTTTTGCAAAGCTGCAAAAGTTCAAGACAAAATACTTGAGATGAGATGGGCATTTACTCCATATTAATTCTAGATCAATTGTAAACTTGAGACATGTGCTTTATGCTTCTACAACATTCTAGAGTGGGGAACTAAGTGCATATTTGAAGTTGTACAACAAGATCTTGTTAAGATGTATTTTGCTAGAGGATGAGAATCTCATGAATTCCGTGAACATCTTGCCTTTTGGTTTTTGCAAAGTATTCTCCAAGTGACTAGTTGGGGTCTCACCACTACATTTGAATGAGAAACTTTATACATCATAACAAAATGAATCGAAGAGAAGACGATCATATGACCGCAACACCGAATGAACACAAGTCTTGGTTGGATAGATGGACTTTTGGTAATAGAGTTTGTGTAGCTTACCTCTTCCTATATGAGATTCATGAGTGATCTTGGACGAAAATATACAACACACACACACACACACACACACACGGAGCATGATGTCAGCCTTGGTTTACATTCACAAGCAGCGGTTGCTGGCCAGAGAGAAGCTGTGAGAAGAAACCTGGGGAGGCGATTGAGCACTCACTATGAAGTAGCTCATTGAAGAAACTTTCATGGCTGATGAAGCATCTTCTGGAAAGTCTCTAAGCCTTCTCGACTTCTAGCAAGCCTTGGATCTCTGGGACGGTGGAAATGTTGATCCCGCAAAGACCAGTAGAACGTTTGCTGGTGGTGCCATCGTCACCACGTGGTTGAGGTTGGTTTGTTACCACGAAAAAACCCCTCTTGTCAGTGAAAAACCCATTGTTGCCTTTGTTAAAATGCTTACTTTGCCAAGTTGATGGACTCGAGGCTTGTGCTCGTCCAGAGGATCTACAAGTTTTTTGGGCTCACACTATGCTGTGTTTGATTTTCCACAAGAGCATTCTATGTTGCCAAATCTTTTATCTTAGCACCATTGTCAAGATCTCTCTTGCTTCACCCTCCAGAGTGCACTTCTCAAATTAGTAAGTCATTGGCTCTCAACAATGCAAATGCTAGAGGGATGTTAATTAAGTATGCTTCCACATTGCACTATTCAAATTTGGACGAGCTTCATCTCTCTTAACAAGGCCAACTCCTACTTTCTTGCGTGACCAGAAATGTTTTGCTGAACGAGGAACGTCCCCTATGCCACTTAGATCTAGCCCATCATCTTGTCCATGTCTGTGTCAGAGCTTGGATTACATAGCAACAGATTTCTCTAGTCCCTAGCTCCTTTTCCTCTGCCACCATCATCACCACAACAGCAACAACAAATTTGGTGGAGTGACCAAGATTGTGTGACATGGATTACTTATGTATTTGCAGATGTCTAGAATGGGGATCTACAAAATGGATGAAGAAAATGAGAATAACTAGTTTTAAACTTATTTGGGTTTGGTTTTGTGTGCTGCAGACATTAGTTATGCATAGCCACGCATGGAAGTTTTTTCTAGCAATGGAAAAAAAAATAAAATTCAAACAATATGGAACACAATTGTGATTGCATTGCCCATGAAGGGCATTTCTATGAAGCTGCAAAAGTTCAAGACAAAATGCCTGAGCTAAAAGTGGCATTTGCTTCATATCAATTCAGAACCAATTGTAAACTCGGGATATGTGTTTTATGCTTCTACAGCATTCTAGAGTCTGCATGTTCATAGGTGTTGTTCTTTTTTTTCTTTTTACAAAAGCGTGAAAAATCAAGGACGAGCATCTTGTGAAGAACGCACTGAATCCTGTGATGAGCTCCTCCACGCCCCCACTTGAAAGTTGAAGAGATCCACGCACGCATTCCCCGGCCAAGTGGAAAGCTTGTTGAAGCCACCACACACCGCGATAATCTTTCCCGCTTCCAGATGCTCGACAAGTTCGTCATACTTCTTGTGATCAAAAGAACCACACGTTTCATCGAAAACAACATCAGGCGTGCTCAGGTCCTTGTCCACCAGCTGTTCATACTTGCAGTACCTAAAACCGAACAGCGCCTGCCACTCGTGCTCCAGCATCCGCTCATCAAACACCAGCCGCGCCTGCATGTCCAGCGACCCAACACCACCGAACAGGTCCCGCTCCACCCAAGAAACCAGCTCTTGCCGAAACTTTCGCGACCCCGGGCCACGCCCTCGGATCTCACGGGGTATGCTTGGCTTGGCCCTGATGTACTTGATCAGAGGCGAGCTAAGCAACGGCATCTCCTGCTGCTGCTGGAGCTCTTCCTGGACTGCCTCTATCGATGTCGGCCTCCTCTTGTTAGCTGTCGACGCAAAGGCGAACGTTGGTGTACGTGAGGTCGTCGTCCCAAATACCGTAGTAGCACAAGTTGTCGTCGCTTAGGTACGACGGCCTCTCGCGGACAATGGCCTTGGTGGCGGCATATTCACTCACATTGGCCTGATTGCAGGCATTGCTCCACACCCGCTGGATCCTGTGTTCTAACCTGCACAGAGCGAAGTCCACAACGCCGTAGAAGGCCGAGTACTGCCACTGCACATTGTCGAGAACTTGACCCAAAATCACAGACTCATCCAAGAGCACCATATCCGAGCTTTATAGTTACGGTATTAATTTAAATTATCGAGTTATAAATTAAATTAGTTTAGTTAAAAATTAATGTATGTAGTATTAATTAAATTAAAGAGCCCTAAGACCTTTTAATTTGAATTTTTTTATACCAGCATAGAAACGAAAAGGAAAGCTTTAGAATTTCCGCCATTTCAACGATTTAAATGTGTGGTTATGAGACCGGAAGGCCACCCACCTAGCACCGAAAGAATGGGCGACGAGGAGCGCAAGCAAATTGGAGGCTTTGTGTTTGTAGAGGATGGATCTTGCGTGCGCGCTCCTCCACCAACAGGCCCTGCGGGGTTCTTTGCGGAGGTTCCCGCCAATCCCGCGTTCATTGACGGCGTGGCGAGCCGCGACGTGATTCTCGACAAGGATCGGGGAATTTGAGTGAGAGTTTTCCGTCCGGAAGAGCTGGAGAATCGCACGCTGCCCATCGTGATCTTCTACCACGGGGGAGGATTCATCTACGTGAGCGCCGCGAATGCGATCTTTCACAGTTTTGCGAGGCCCTGTCCAGGAAGCTGGAAGCGATCGTCATGTCTGTGAATTACCGCCTAGCTCCGGAGCACAGGCTCCCGGCGGCCTACGACGATGGCTACGACGCCCTCAAATGGGTCCGAGGGATCGCCAAGAGCAGCAGCGATCAAGACGATTTCGCTCACACGGATTTCTCCAAGATCTTCGTCATGGGCGACCGGGGGAAATCTCGCAGCCCGCGTGGCATTGCGCGCTGACCAGGATGGAATCCCACTCACCGGCCAGATCCTCCTCCAGCCCTTTTATGGAGGCACGTCCAGGACCGACTCGGAGCTCAGGCTCGAGTCCTCCGAACCGATGCTCACGCTCGACACCACCGAGTTTTGCTGGCTGGTGACGCTCCCCGAGGGCGCGGCCGACCGCGGCCATCCATTTTGCAACCCGACGCTGGAATTGCCGGGAGATCTCGCGAGATTGGGGGCCAGGGGACTGCCGAGAGCGCTAGTGGTGGTGGGCGGCAAGGATCTCCTCCACGATCGCCAGGTAGAGTTTGCAAAGATCTTGAAAGACGCTGACAATGCCGTGAAGCTCATCAAGTATTCCCATGGATTTTACCTCGTGGGGGACGCTAGCTGCCAGGAATCCGTCCTTGTCTTGGACGAAATCGCTAGCTTTGTACCGCTGTTGACCATCGTTGAATAATGTGGACTTGATTGACTGACGAGTTGACTGGCTGTCAGAGCTCACGGGATTGGATGTACACAAGGTTTGGCAGCCATTCACGAGGATGGCATTTCTTCCTTTTGTCTTTGCGGTGTCATCAGGCAGCCTTTTCTCATTCCACTGCGCATTCCCTTCCAACCTATAGTGCTTGATAGATGCTGGATTGGATCCAAAAGAACAATGGTTGTAGTGATCGATGTTCGTCAAAGTTTATGAATCCAAACAGATGATTAGATGTTCTTGAGTGTGCACAGCATACCCAAGGGGAAACTGGGCTCGAAGAAGCTCCCACTCAAGATTTGCCTCGTGATGATCCGGTTTGCTGCTTCGGTGTAGTGAACTCCATCCCAATTGAGAAACGCAGATGGATTCTTACAAGTCGTTGACGCCACCGTCTTCCCAGCCATCACTTTGCTCTCCCCACATTGCACCGCAAAATTGTAATTGTAGTTCCCTCCAATCCCACAGCAGGCCTTGGTGGCAAACTGGAATCCTGTAAAGTCAACCATGGTCAGAGATTCGTTGACCGCTTATGTTCTTGTGGTGTTACCATTGCTCGCAGCCTTGAGGGTAAGCGAATATTTGATGTCATAAGTGTTCGTGTAGATTATAGTGCTGCCTGGGAGCTGGCTACGGAGGCTGCTCAAAGCCTGCTTGAGCAAGCCATTGTAGTGCTGCGTGACTTGGTTGAATTCGATAGCGCACCCAGCTTGATCGTAGCTCACCCGGAGATTTGGGAAGTTTGTGAGGAAGTATGGGATGCAGCCCTGGGGCCCAACGTCCGAGACTAGGAATGTTCGTCCTCCCTCGGCATACACGCCCTGTGTAGATTCAATGCAAACACACAAAAGGTATCTTCAGCGAAATCTATATGTAAGAGTTTTTCCATGTCGTCGACCTTGACAAGCGCGATGATTCCATCCACTGCCCGGAAAATGTATGCTTTGAGCTGGTCGAAGTTCATGTTTCGGTTGTATCCATAGCTAAAGTCGTTCCCGCCAATGTCGACGATGTAGAGCGCTCGAGAGAAGGCATCCCTGGCGGGAAGAGCGTTGAGAGAGTTCCCTGGGAACATCATGATTGATCAAGAATGTATGAGCGGGAAATGTAGCTATCAATCTTGGAGAGAACGGAATGGAATAGATCCGGGGATTCATATCCTTGCCTGTTACAAGGACTTTTTGCTTGAACTCTCGAAACTGGTTGAGCTGGACGTTCAGCGAGAAAGGGCTGATGTAAGTCACGGCTTGGGACGTCGCTCCAGCCGTGGCGAAGTTGACGCCAGTGGTGAAGTTGGATCCCACCGCTTGGAAGAAGGAACTTAGATATGGAATTCCTAGAGCTTCAGCTATTGCAGTGAAACAACAAAGAAGAACTCAGTGCAATTCAAGCTTGTATAGTGAAACACTTCACTTATGAAATCGATTCCAAGGCGGCCATCGCTGTATCTCAGGAATGGCCTCCCGGGAAACGTCATGCCATAGGGTGGGAACTCGGATTGGCTGAAAGTCGGGAATGCCGTCTGGATTCCTCCGGTATCGGAGGTGGAATCTCCAAAGTTGAAAATGGCAGGAAACACACAGGCCGAAGATGCGCCCAAGAATCCCCCAAAGATTCCACTCCCCGCCGCCAGCAGCACGAGAAAACTCGCATGGAATTCCATGGTGCTCCTATGTTTTGCCCCAAGTTTTTAAACCTCTCAAAAGCTGACGTGGTATGCCACGTGTGTATCATACGTGGCAGATTTAAATTCTACTCTTTGGCGGCTAGGGTTTGAAGCTCTGGCTATGGCGGAGAATGTGGCTCGCGATCTTGTTCTTCCAGGCGCGACACTTCACGCGGATGGATCCTTCTCGCGCCAGGCTATCTGCCATCCTGTTTCAGCGAGATCGGATTCATCTAGTTCGATTGTTTCCAGGGATGTGACCATCGACGATGGCCTCGGCCTGTGGGCGAGGATCTTCCTGCCCAAGCGCCTCAAAGGCGAATGCGTGGATCCAAATGCCCTAAAATCCCCAGTGCTGATGTACTTCCATGGCGGTGGCTTCGTCGCGATGAGCGCGAGCTTCTTTGGTTTTCATGACTTCTGCGAGGAGATTTCCAGGTGGCTGGGAGTGCTCGTCGTCTCCGTGGAATACCGACTAGCGCCCGAGAATCGCCTCCCAGTGGCGTACGAGGATGGATTCGCGGCGCTCAAGTGGCTGGGACAAGATCAGGGAGGGCTCAGCGACCCATGGCTCGCGGCCCATGCCGATCTCTCCAGCGTGTTCTTGGTGATAGCTCTGGTGCCAATCTCGCGCACCATTTGAGCGTCCGGGCGGCCGCTCCTGCGAGCTGGGGTGATCTGGGACCAGTGCGAATCGTGGGCCGCGTGTTGATCCAGCCCTCTTTCGCGAGCGTGGCGAGGAAGCCGTCGGAGATGCTGCGCGACGATCCAAGCAAGGTCTCGCCCAGCACGCTGATGATGGATCGGTTCTGGGAGCTGGCTCTGCCGATTGGGGCGAGCAGAGATCATCCTTTTTGCAACATCGCGTTGGCCAAGGGCGATCTTGCCGGGATCCTCCTGCCCCGGACGCTTGTCGTTGTGGGGGGGCTGGATGTTGTTCGCGATCACGGCGTGGAGTACTCCGGGATTCTCCGCGAGTGTGGCAAAAATGTCAAGCTTGTTGAGTTTGAGAGCTGCGATCACGCATTCTACTTGAACGGTAGTACGGAGAGCACGTCCCGTTCTTACACGACTAGATGCGTGAACTTGCAGTACGGATGCAGCTTTATTTTATGTACGGACAGATAATACTTTTAGGGCTAAGCGAATATACCTTGGGCGAATGTAGCTACCTTGTCGAGGAAGTGAGCCGTTTCCTGGGATTCCAGAGCGATGTAGAAGGCGTGTGCAGCGTTCTCGATCACCAGGAGCTCGAGATCCTTGCTAGAACCTCCCATTGTCTCCATGAATTCCTTTGCTCGATCGCAGAGCACGTCCTCGCCGCCCGCGACGATGAGGGTCTTGGGCAGGGGGTGATCCGGCGCTGCTACGCGGCAGTAGGGATGATCTCTGTCGGCCCCAATCGGCAACGCGAGCTCCCAGAATCGATCGCACATATCCGTGCTGATTAGTGGAGTGGGCGACCGGTGCTTGGTCTCGGATGGAACCCGAGCGACGCCGCCAAAGAAAGGCTGGATCAAGACGGTGCCCACGACCTGGATATCGCTCATGGCAGGATCCTCGGCCGCCGCAAGCATCGGGAGCATATGGTGGACGAGATTCGCGCCAGAGCTGTCACCCACGAGCAAGGTCTTGGAGAGATCGGCGTGAGCGGCAAGCCAAGGATCCTTGCGCCCTCCTTGCTCTTGAGCGAGCCACTTGAGCGCCGCGAATCCATCGTGGTACGCCGCGGGGAGCCGATTCTCGGGAGCCAGCCGATAGTTGACCGAGATCACGATCGCGCCCATTTTCTTGGCGAGGAGCTCGCAGAGGACGTGGTACTCCATGGTATCGGCGGTGAAGCACACGAATCCGCCGCCATGGAAGTAGAACGCTACTGGAACTTGCCTGGAGTGGTGGATCACTTGATCGGCAGGGAGGAAGATCCTCGCCCAGAGGCCGCGCTCCTCGTCGATGATCACGTCTCGCGAGGCGATTGGATGGGCGCCGGGATTTGCCTCGACGCAAAGGGATTTTGGCATGGATCTACGAGCAAAGGATCGATCAGCGAAGAACACTCCATCCGGGAATTCCATAGCAACTTTGGGCGCCATTGTTAAAAAATGCTATAGGGATACTTTGCTTTAAAGACGGCGATATCACGGACTTATAGGGATACTTTTCTTTAAAGACGGCGATACCATGGCGCGTGGACCTTGAGGAGATGGAATACGGTGAGATTGCTTATGCCAGCCAATTTCTAAACCTTGGAATTAATCTTTGGGATTAAACCATGGACGAATGCAGATATTTTCTCGAGGAGCTGGGCGGTTTTCTCGGACTCTGGAACAATGTAGAAGGCGTGACCGGCATTCTCGACGACCAGGAGCTCAAGATCCTTTCCACACTCTCGCATCACCTCCGCGAATTCCACCACGCGATCGCACAGAACGTCCTCGCTGCCAGCGACGACCAAGGCCTTGGGCAGAGCTTCGATTTCGCGCAGCTGGGCTTTGAGATCCGGCGCAACGACATGGCAGTAGGGGTGATCCCTGCTCGCTCCGATTGGCAGCGCGAGCTCCCACAATTGATCGCTCAGATCCGTCGTGAGCGTCGAATTGGGCGGTTGGGGCTTGGTCTCGGATGGGAACCGAGCAATCCCGCCAAAGAATGGCTGGATCAAGACCTGTCCCATGATCCGCATCTCGCCCAAATCCTCCACTGCTGCTCGCACTGTGACATGGTGCGCGAGATTTCCCCCGGCGCTATCGCCCATCACCAGGATCTTGGACAGATCGGCATGGGAAGCGAGCCATGGATCTCTGCGCCCACCCTGCTCGTCCGCGAGCCACTTGAGCGCCGCGAATCCATCCTCGTATGCTGCCGGGAGCCGATTCTCGGGAGCTAGCCTGTAGTTCACGCCAATCACGAGGGCTCCCAGTTTCTCGGCGATGCTCGAGCAGAGGACATGGAAGATGAAGAAATCGGCGGACAAGGTCACGAATCCCCCGCCGTGGAAGAAAAGCACTACTGGGAGCTTGGGAGAATCGCCCTCGCCCTTACCTTGGACTTGATCGGTGGGGAGAAAGATCCTCGCCCAAATGCCGTGCTCCTCGTCGATCACCGCGTCCCTCGAGGCGATTGGACTGGCGCTGGGATTCGCTGGAACGCGCAGGAATTTGGGCATCGATTTGCGAGCAAAGGATCGATCCACGAAGAACACTCCATCGGGGAATTCCCTGGCGATCTCCGGGGACGCCATTGACAAACTTTTAATGCCTGTTGTGAGAGCAACTCCAACGATAGAGAGGGTGCCACGTGGCAGGGGGTGTTTTTTTTTAAAAGGCTATTTTTTCCCTCGCTTTTTGAAATTTAGGGCTCATGTGATTTTTGGGGCATTCTTGTTTGGCGATGGAGAGCTTGATCGGGCTCGTGAACAAGATCCAGAGGGCTTGCACTGTGCTCGGCGATTATGGAGGCGATCACTCCATGCCGACGCTGTGGGAATCGCTCCCGTCCGTGGCTGTTGTTGGAGGTCAGGTAAATGCCAGGGCTTCTTTTTATCTGTTTCTTCTGAATCTTGACAGCAATCAGAGCTCGGGAAAATCATCTGTGCTGGAAAGCGTCGTCGGCCGCGACTTTCTTCCCAGAGGATCAGGTAATCACAAGAAAAGGCAAAGAACCACAAAGAATCTGGATCTTATCAGCGTTTGCTACTTAGGCATTGTTACCAGGAGGCCTTTGGTGCTCCAGCTCCACAAAACAGAGGGTGGCCAGGAGTATGCGGAGTTTCTGCATAACCCGAAGATCAAGTTCTCGGACTTTTGTAAGTTTCCAGTCTTCCAAAGAAGCTTTTGGAAATTTATTTCCTTATTTTAGTTCCCTGGCAGCACTTGTGAGGAAGGAGATCGAGGATGAGACTGACAGAATGACTGGCCATACGAAGCAAATATCACCAGTACCTATTCATTTGAGCATCTACTCTCCAAATGGTACTTGTCTTTCTCATCCTGTGAAGTTTTCAATGCCGTGGTTTGTTTATTCAGTTGTCAACCTGACTCTCATTGATTTGCCCGGATTGACTAAAATTGCTGTCGGCAAGTGCATTTCTTTTTCTAAGATGATGTGCCTTCTTATACGTGTTGTTTTGCTACAGAGGGTCAACCGGATAGCATAGTGGCAGACATTGAAAATATGGTCCGATCTTATGTCGAAAAGGTATGCTAGTGTTCACTGACTTTCCAAATTGTTTACTTGAGACAGTCGTACAGCAAAACAGCATCATTCTAGCCATCTCTCCAGCAAACCAAGACATTGCTACTTCTGATGCCATGAAACTGGCAAAAGAAGTTGATCCAACAGGTATGAGTTCATGCTCTCGTATTTAGTTGTGAATGCCACAAATCTGTTAGACAGGCGAACGAACTTTTGGAGTGCTGACAAAACTTGACCTCATGGACAAGGGTACAAACGCTCTCGAGGTTATCGATTTTCTTTACTTGGGATAATCGGAGAATATCGTGTTTCTGCAGGTTCTCGAAGGTCGTGCGTATCGTTTACAGTTTCAGTGGGTTGGCGTTGTCAATCGTTCGCAAGCCGATATTAACAAAAGCGTGGACATGATAGCAGCGCGAAAAAAGGAACGCGAGTTTTTTGCAAGCAGCCCTGACTATGGACACTTGGCAAGCCGTATGGGATCGGAGTATTTAGCAAAAATGCTCTCCAAGGTGCGGTTTTCGTGTCATGTGCAACTGACTTCTGACATTGTTTTTACTTGTCGCAGCACCTTGAAACTGTGATCAAAACTCGTCTGCCGAGCATTCTGGCGTTGATAAACAAGAGTATTGATGAACTAGAACAGGAACTGAATCAGCTCGGGAGGCCGATTTCCCACGATGCCGGAGTATGGTTCCACCGTGTTTGCTCATGCGTAAGTTCTTACTCGGCTATTATCTCTTTCAGGCGCAACTGTACACGATTTTGGAGCTTTGCCGCGCCTTCGATCACGTTTTCAAAGCTCACTTGGATGGAGGGTAATATTATTTTTACAAAAGTCAGTTATTCTTACAGATCCTTGCAGAAGGCCTGGCGGTGAGCGCATCTATGTCGTGTTTGACAATCAACTTCCTGCCGCTCTCAAGAAACTACCAGTCGACAAGCATCTATCCATGCAAAACGTGAGAAAGATTGTAACGGAGGCCGATGGATACCAGCCACACCTGATCGCTCCGGAACAAGGATATAGACGCCTTATCGAAGGAACACTGGGCCTTTTCAGAGGGCCAGCAGAGGCGGTTGTGGATGCGGTATGCTAAAACTTCATGCTGGATCTTAACTGATAAATCTCGTGCAGGTACATTCCGTGTTGAAAGAGCTCGTAAGGAAAGCAATTGCGGAAACTCAAGTAAGTACTCTTTCAGCTCTGCATCACTGTCAGTTTTTTTATCTCAGGAACTGAAGCGTTTTCCAACGCTCCAAGCCGAGTTAGCTGCTGCCACGACCGAGGCACTAGAAAGATTCCGGGACGAGAGCCGAAAGTTTGTTCTCAGACTGGTGGACATGGAAGCCAGCTACTTGACTGTGGAGTACTTTCGCAAGCTTCCACCAGAGCTGGAAAAGGGAGGGAATCCCTCCGCCCTGACTGCTGATCGCTACACCGAAGCTCATCTCCGCAAGATTGGTAGAGTTCTCTTTGCCGTTTTCTCTGGTCTCAAAAGCTTACCAGTTCTATCTTTCCAGGGTCTCACGTAACCTCTTACATTATGATCGTATGTGAAACCTTGCGGCATTCCATTCCAAAGGCAGTAGTACACTGTCAAGTGCGTGAAGCCAAGCGCACATTGCTGGATACTTTCTATACTCAAGTTGGCAAAAAAGAGGTAACACGTCGTGTAGATCGTTTTATTTGCCGGCCGATCGTGACACCCTCTTTAATGGCACAGGAGAAGCAGCTCCTCCAAATGCTCGACGAAGACCCCGCATTGATGGAGCGGAGAGTCGCACTGGCAAAGCGCTTGGAGCTGTACAAAAACGCCCGAGACGACATTGACGCGGTGATGTGGGGGAAGTAGAAAATCTAGAAACCCGGAAGCTCGTCGTTCACTCACACTGCGATACCCGAAACATCTCGAGCAGCAGCAGCAGCAGCAGTACAATCGCTCTGGCCATCTTGGAGTTAGATCACAACAACACAATGGAGACTTGAAAGAGACTAACTTACATCTCGGCACTCGCGCTGGAGGAGCAGCAGTTTTTGGCACTGAGACTCCAACTCCAGGTGGTAAGCAGCGGACACTTGTTTGAGCTTGGATCTTCTCTTCTCAATCGCAGCAGCTGGAAAAATGGAAACTAAGAAACGTTAGAACACCAAGGAATAAAACTTTGGAGCGCTAGAACACATTGTTTACCTCTAGCAGGATTGGCAGTGCTCGTAGTAGTCACGGGAGAGAGCCGAGGACTTGGGGTGGAAGACATCCTTTGCGACGCCCCTCCAGCCACGGACACGCTAACCGGTCCCGCAAAGCTAGCCGGCGATACCAAGAATCCTCCAGGAGCGCGAGCTCCTGGCGGAGGTGGCGGCGGTGGCGGCGGCCCTGCCATGAAATTCATACCGCCACCATTGGCAAATCTCCAATCTTCCGTCGCTGGCGCTGGAGCTCGCTTTGATCCCACTCGTCGTACCGGGCCAGCGTTTGGAGGAGGTGGCGGGGAAGCTATGGCGGCCGCGTAGCTCGTTGGCGAGAGCGCATGGAGAGGCATGGTGAGAGATACCGGGAGAGGCATCGCAGCGGGGGCGGTGGCCCATGGAGGATTCGAGGGCGGCTCTCTGTCGTCGTGGAACTCTTCGATCCTTTTGTGGATTCGTCTTGGAACGGGAGGCTGCTGGAGATTCTGGGAGGGAATTCGATGGAGCTGCTGCTGCTGCTGCTGGATTTGGTGCTGGTAGAAGTGGTAGATCGGGGCTCCCTGAGGAGGCGCCGGCGTGAGCATCGATCGCTTGCGTTCTTGCGGCGGCGGCGGCTGGAATTGGAAGGGCTGGATCATCGGTAGCTGCTGCTGCTGCTGCGTGGATTTCACGAGACCTACCATGGATTGCGATGGCACTGTTGGGACGAGGACCTCGGGAAGCCGCCGGGCTTTCTTGGCGCTTGGAACGCCCGCTTCCATTCTGGAATACAAGGAAATCGAAGAGCCCTAAACCTCCATGGCTAGGGTTCCTCAAGAAAATGATGGCATTGCGTGGGAAAGGCGCCAAGGGGATTCTTACCGCGTTAGCGAGGAAGAAATCGCGGCATTTCACCGCGATGGCTACGTGCATCTCCAGGTAAGAGCTCCATTCGATCGATTCGATGGATTGATCTCTCTCGGGATTAGGGAGTCTTGGCGGAGGATGAGATCGCGCAGCTCGAGCGTGAATTCATGGCGTTCCTGAGGCGTGAGATTCGCGTGGAAGGGCGGGATTTCTGCGACATGTCCGCGGATTACTCCAAGCCAGTGGAGAGCTTCTCGATCATCAACATCATGCTTCCTTCCAAGTAAGAACTTTCGTTTATTCTTATCGATAGATGATAGATCGATGAGTGATCCATCTCCTCTTCCAGATACAATCCCTCTCTCAAAGGAAACATCTACCAGCGGAGAGCCGCCTCGATCTCACAGCAACTCCTGGGCGATGGCATGGTTTTCGACTACGATCAACTCCTCGCAAAGCCTCCAAACAAGCCGGACGCCGAATTCAAGTGGTAAGTTCGTCCAAGTTCTCCATCACTGTGCTCGTCATGGTTTCTTCCAGGCACCAAGATCTAGCCTACTGGCCGGTGACCAAGGACACCAGGACCGCCTCCTTCTGGCTCGCCATAGACGACTCCACCATCCAGAATGGCTGCTTGCAGTTCGTCCCAGGAACACACCTCGAGCACCAGCTCCGCGATCACGGCCCGGCTCACGGCGATCGCGAGAAATCCCACACTCTATTCGCTACTCTCGCGCCAGCCGACGCTCCAAAAGCCATGGAGATCCGCCGGGGCGACGTGACCGTCCACCACGAACGCTTGCTCCATGGATCCAGTGGCAATCTCAGCTCGGATAGCTGGAGGAGAGCTTGGGTGATCGCGTTTCGCAGCAAAGAGACCGTGGAGGAAGAACGTCGCATTGGCTTCACGCACTCTCACAACGATAAGCTCGAGGTGTTAAACTCGGTTGGCAGGGAAGGGGATTCGAACCGCGACGCATCTGGAATTTCCGGGAGTGGGCAGGATTCGAACCCGCGACCCAGCTAAACTCGGGAAGGCGATTCGAACCGCGACGCGTTTGGTGTTTTCGTGAAGGGACCGGAGTCGAGCCCGCGACGGGGGTGACACGTCACACGTCCGCGTCAGCTTTAACCACCCAGAGGGTTAACCCATCGCCAAAACCACACAGTCGTGGTAAAACCATTCGCCTTGGATGTAAAGAACATAAAATTGCAAACCCGCCTCTCCATTGGGCGACGTGTTCATTGTTGTGGTTTTGGTTTAGGTATTTCAAAACGGGAGAGACGCAAGGATCAGTGACGAGCGCGACAAACCGAGTATCGCTCGCGGCGCGGGGGCGCGCTTGATGCGGTCTTGGAGCTTGGAGCTAAATCCGCGGCGCGCGGCTGTCACAGGTCTGGCCAGATTTCTGGTGTTGGGAAATTTCCTCCTTGGCCCTCGCTGAGCCCCGGCTGCCAGGGCATAGCTTCGGCTCGAAAGGCGCGGGGAGATCCTGGATTGGGCGCTCCTTTTCTTGCATCTGGCCGATTTGATTCCGGTGATTGCAGTGGCAGCGCTCCCTTCATTGTGGCTGTGTTTCGACCCGCGCAATCGATCAATTTTGGCATTCTGGTTCTCGGGGCTGGGGGGCGCCAGCTCCCTAAGCATGCGCAAGCACAGGCATTGTCACTAGGAAGGTATCAAGCATGAAGCGTGGTAGGGAAGATAGTACATCCGGGCCACAGCTCAAGCGCACGGCTGGTGAATCGTAAGTGCCGCTCCCCTTTTCTTGTTTCAGATTTGGGTGTTCTTCATGGATGTTTTTTTTTACTTTTTTTCCCTGTTCTTCTCAGGTCGGAGCAGCCACGCCTCACAACCGAGGATGCCATGCTCTATCTCAAGGCGGTCAAGGAGAAGTTTAAAGATGACAATGGGAAGTATGCCGAGTTTCTTGAGGTCATGAAAGACTTCAAGGCGCAAAGGTTGGTTTCTCGGCGGATTTATGGGTTTTGGGACGCGATCTGATGTTTGTGGTTCTTTGATTGTGAAGGATCGATACGTCTGGTGTTATCGCCAAGGTGAAAGACCTGTTTAAGGGTCACAACAAGCTCATTCTTGGCTTCAACACGTTCTTGCCTAAGAATTATCAAATAGTACTTCCCGAGGAAAAGAAGCAGCCTGTGGAGTTCGATCAGGCTATTAATTTTGTCAACAAAATCAAGGTATTGTTCTCTTTTTTTTTTGGCCCATGTGTTTTAAGCTCGTTCGCTGCTGTGGCGCAGAACCGCTTCAACGACAATGAACATGTGTACAAAGCTTTTTTGGAAATTTTGAATAAGTACCGCAAGGGCACGAAATCGATCAATGAAGTATATGACGAGGTAAAGCTTGTTCATTCCATCTCTTGCAATGTGATAAATTGCAATGTGTAGGTTGCTTCATTATTTCGTGACCATCCGGATTTGCTGGACGAGTTCACTCGGTTTCTTCCGGACACAGGAAACGCTGTTCAGACGTCCTTTAGGCAAGGAACATCCAACCAACGGAAAGAGGAAAAGGGTCCTTCAGGCCGATCATCTCAGTATCCTGTGATTAAGGTGAAACTCGCTTGTGTGCTTTCGTTCTTTCTGAAAATTTCTCTGTTCAGAAGGAGACAGAACGTTCATCTCTTAAAGCTGAGAAGGAGCACCGAAGAAAACTTGAGAGAGAGAGAGATCGGAATGATGAGCACGAGAGAGACAGGGACAAAGAGGATTTGGATCGGGACGATTTAGATGGACAACGTTTGCCGCACAAACGAAAATCAGCTCGGAGAGCCGATGAACTTATCCGAAAGCAATCTCAAACCGCGGAAGGTAAGAAACTTGCGATTTGTTTTGCCAGTAATTCACTCTCTATTCAGGTACAAGCACACAGATAGATTATGCGTTTTTTGAAAAGGTTAAAGGAAGGCTGCGAAATCGTGATTCGTACAAAGAGCTGATTAAGATTCTTAATCTGTATACCGAGCAGATTATCAATCGTGGAGAGTTGCATTCATTTGTAAGTTACTTTATACCATCATACAAATTTGCCTAACCTGGTGTTGTGCTTGTATTGTATAGGCTACAGACATTTTAGGAAAGCATCCTGATCTTCTGGAAGGCTTCAACAACTTTCTTCAATGTGAAAACGCCGGTAAGTATTTGTTGGCTTTCCCGGTTGTTTTTGTTTTTGTTTTTCTTTTTTTTTTTCTTCTGTTTTGTTTGTGTGTCTTGCACAATCACTCAGTTTTTTTTTTTTCCGTCTCTCTTTCAGAGGGGTGCTTGGGTGGTGTTTTCGCTCGAAGTTAGCTGCATTTGTACAGACAGTGTCATTCTAATCTGTGTACTTTGACAGGATTGGAGTCGGAAGGTGTAGCCTCGAAAGGCCGAGATAAAGATCATGACAGAGAAAAAGACTGGGAGAAGGATAGAGACAAGGATAAGGAGCGGTATGCGTCCGATAAGACTGGCCAGAAAATGTCTCTACTGCCTAGCAAAGACAAGTTTACGAACAAACCAATATCCGAACTTGATCTTTCCAATTGCGAGACATGCACTCCAAGCTATCGTCTGCTACCAAAGAATGTAAGTCTTGTATTTGCCTGTTGCCTTTTTGTGCTTAACGCAACATTTCAGTACCCTCGTCTACCATCGAACCATCGTAACGAGCTAGCGAATTCTGTTTTAAACGACTCTTGGGTGTCTGTAACTTCTGGAAGCGAGGATTCTTCTTTCAAACACATGCGACGGAACCAATACGAAGAGAGTCTCTTTCGTTGCGAAGACGATCGGTATGGCATGCTACAGATGCTTTTGAACTTCTCTAATACTGATATTCAGGTTTGAGCTCGATATGCTCCTGGAATCAACCGCCCTGACCGCAAAACGTGTTGGAGAGCTGGTTGAGAAGTTAGATTCCGGGCAATTAGACCCTTCGATTCGTATTGACGATTACCTGTCAGGTACAAATTTTTAAATTTAATTTCAGAAAGCTTACAACATTTATGGTACAGCGATCAACTTACGTTGTATCGAGAGAATATATGGCGATCATGGGCTTGATATAATCGACTTGATGAGAAAGAACGCTTCTTCAGTACTTGCTGTTGTCCATTGTCGTCTCAGACAAAAGGAGGAGGAATGGGCCAAGTGTCGAGCCGACATGAACAAAGTATGGGCAGAAGTATATACTAAAAATTATCACAAGTCTCTAGATCATCGAAGTTTCTACTTCAAGCAGCAAGACAAAAAGAGCTTGAGCTCTAAAGGTATTCTTTTTATTGCTTGCTTCGTTTTTTCTCATAGCATGCTGCGGTTGGTTTCAGGACTTCTTGCCGAAATCAAGGATGTGCACGAGAAGAAGAGGAAAGAAGACGAGTCTGTGCTTCATTTGATAATGGGAAACAAGAGGCTGCCTACTCCCGATATGAAGTTCGGCTATCCCGACTCGTCTATTCACGAAGATTTGTTCCAAATCATGAAGTACTCTGCGGACGAAGTATGCAACACCATGGAGCAGTCCGATAAAATAATGCGTGTATGGACCATGTCCCTGGAGCTTTTATTTGGTGTGCCACCTCGACCTCGTGGCACCGACGATACAGAGGAGGCGGTGAGGGCGAATTGTGTCTCCAAAGAGGAACAGTCGAGCTCCGGTGAAAGTGCTGCAAGTGGTGGAACAGGGAGCCCAGCGAACGAGGGAAAGAATACTCAGGAAGAATGCGCAACGGCTTCTAGTCGGCCCGTAGCAAACTCAGTTGTGCACGACTCCAGAAGAAAACGTAAAGGTGAGGAAGGAAGACATGGTGACAACGCTGCCATGCAACGAGAAGCCAGTCTTGAAAGGAAAGACGGCTTAGATGGTAAATTTTAGCTTTTATTGTTAAGTTCCGTTCCTAAGGCTGTCTTGTTTTTTCTTTCTTTTTTGGCAGCTACAGAGGCTAAAAGCTCTTCGAGGCACGAGGTCTGCGGATAAATTAGTTTTTTTCTTCTTTATTTGACATTATTATTTTGCAGCATGAGTTGGAGACAACGAGGAATGCAACATCTTCTCATAGAACCAGTGCTCATGGAAAGGGTGAGAGAGAGGAAGGGGAGCTATCACCTGAGACGAACGAGGGAAAGAATGTTCTGAGGAAAGACGGTTCAGGTGATGCAGACGCTGATGTAGATCACAATGGAGATGGCGGTGACGAGGGGGAAGAAAGTGGACAAAAGTCTAGCGATGATAGTGAAAATGAGAACGCTTCAGAGGCAGGTGAAGAAGTCTCTGGCAGTGATGCTGGTGATCCCGATGGTTCACGGGATGACCATGACGAGGATGAAGAAGAGGACGCAGATGAAGAACACGAACAAAAGGTTGAGAGCGAATGTGAAGGCATGGCGGATGCAGATAACACCGACGGCGACGGCATCTCTTCTCCCGACCGGTTTTCCGTGTTTTGCAAGCCGCTTGCATCTCATGCAGGCTCTCTGGACGCTCAGAAAGACAGCACAGTCTTTTATGGGAACGACATGTTCTACATTCTCTTCAGGCTTCATCAGGTAAAGACTCTGATATAGTCTTGCTTGTGCTAATACAGAGCCGCAGACCTTTTACGAGCGCATGCACTCCGCGAAGACAAATTCTCTTGCGGCGGAGCAAAAGTGGAAGTCCCTGAAGGACAACACACCTCCAAACTTGTATGCAAAGTAAGTAACCTTTCCTTCTAATTGTCATGCATTAATTCATGATAAACACTCCAGGTTTGTGCGTGTCCTTTATGATCTCCTTGATGGGACGGCCGACAACGCGAAGTTTGAGGACGAGTGCAGGTCAATAATTGGAACACAATCATATGTTCTATTCACGCTGGATAAGTTGATATACAAGCTTGTAAAACAGGTAATCTGCTGATTGGATGCCATCCGATCCTTACTCTGGATTTTGCAGCTGCAAGCCGTCGCGGCGGATGAAACCGCAACTAAGCTCCTTGCGCTGTATGCGTACGAGAAGTCTCGTGGTCCTGGTGGATTCTATGATCCCGTGTACCATGCTAATACGTGCGTTCTCCTCCACGACGAGAGTATCTACCGCTTCGAACTTGTAAGCTGTTTTCACTCTGGAGTCCGCATTGTCGCGTCTAACTCCTTCACGTAACAGGACCCGAACTCAACAGAGCTATCGATTCAGCTGATGAGCGGCGCTTCTGAAAAGCTCGAAGTGCCGGCAAGCGCAATGGAGTTTTCATTCTCAAACTACTTGAACGGGTTCCTACTAACGGTTCCGGATGCGAAAGCCGCCAAAGGCGTATTTCTAAAGAGGTAAGCCATGCCTTTAGATGTTTTTCTTTCGCTTACGCTCGTCCTTCTAGGAACAAGCGAAGCTCACCATTTAACGAGGACCCTCAAGACGTGACCACCGCCATGGAGGGCGTGCGAGTGCTGAACGGCCTGGAATACAAAATCTCCTGCAAAACCTCGAAGGTAAATCATAGTAGTTTCGAGTCGGGAACTAAATAATCTATGAATGTAGGTGTCTTACGTACTCGACACAGAGGATTTGTTCCATCGCACCAACAGTGTCCCTGCCAGACGAAAGATCCCTTCATCTTGCTCGATAGCTTCGAGACGCGGCCGAGCGCAAAGATTTCGCAACTGGATCGATCACCGAGCCAAGAGTGTATCAAACAGCTAAAGGGAAGGCGAGAGAAAAGAACGTAAGGAAGAAGAGATCATCGAGATCTCCAAGAACGCAGTTAATGGGAAACGCATTTTGTCAAGGATATTGTTTTAAGTGTAGCATATTCTCGGCATATTATTTCCGCCAATTTTTACCGTTGAAAGCAAGCTCCATCGATCGCTCTTTCTTCCACCGAGTCTAGGGCATGGAGATCGCCAGCGCCAGCGCCATCGCCAGCGAGGTCAAGGCAATGGATGTGGCAATGGAAGAAGCGGCGCCGCTGGAGCAAAATCAGCAGCTGCCAGCGGCTCCGGCGATCGAAATCGCGATTTCCTGCTCTCAGTCCGTGCTCCAGGAGAGGAACAAGCGCTTCGACGATCTTGACAGCGTGGAGGCATCCAAGAAGGTGGCGGCGGCGAAGCCAGTCGTGAGGGTTCCTCCTAGGATGATGTTTGGCTCCCATCCAGAGAGGTAAGAGGGATCGATTCTTCTGGTTCCGAGTGAGATGGAGAGATTTCTTCTTAGGTACTTGAGCCCCACGGACTCGCTCGTCTCGCCCATCTCGAGGGGATTGCTGTGGAGGAACCATCGGCGGCCGGTGAGAAAGCTCATTCCTCCAGTTGCGCCCAAGGTTAGTTCGCGATTCCCCTTGCTCGCTCTCCATTTGGTTGATCGATTGCTCCTTTGGTGGTTCTTCCAGGCACTGGAGAGCGCCTTCCTCTGTGCCAATGACGAGAATTCTCGCAAGTGAGAGGCCAGTGATTGTTTGTAAATACGAAGTAAACTATCAATGCAAGCAACAAGCAAATATTTGGTTCCAAAGGTTAGGGTTTATAGGGGTTTGGCTATGGCGCCCGGGCGCGGGAGGAATGCGCGTCGATCGGCGGAGCCAGGACTGCTAACTGGTGAGATGTTCCTGAAATTCGCGTGGTTTCTGATCGCCCGGGCGTTGATCAGAGGCGCGCAGGCTTAAGCAACAGGCGGAGAGGAAATCGGGCATCGCCAGAGAGCCGTTGCTGGCGCGTAGCGCAGAGATTTTTGAGTCAGCTCTTGGACAGCAGGCCTTGCAACAGGATCGCGATGAGTGCCTGTTTGACCTGGTACTGTTCTTATTTGGATAGATCACTGTCTCTTTTTCGCACTTTCTCCTTTCTAGTCGTTGTTCTTGACTGCGTTGCTTGCGTAACAGGGGGACACTTGTTTTCTGTGGGCCAAGTCCATCGCTACGGCTGTTCCATCGCTCGCAACTCCTCTAACTGGTGATACCAAGAAGGCGAGAGCAGAAGTACTGAAATTGGAGGCATTTGCTCGCGCTGCTCCACTTTTCACGTATGTTTTTCTTTTTATCTTTGTTTGTTTGTTTTTACTTAGCAGCTCAATCTCTGTTCATTCTTTTTGCAGGAAGAGCTTTGAGATTTTCGATAAGATAGAGCTTAGCGAGCTCAAGGCTGAAGCTCTTACGAATAGTGGGAGCGTTCTATGCGAGCTAGCGGAAGTGTTGGTTGAGCTTCCAGAGACTCAAGGTGGAGGCTTGGGTGTTGCAATGAAGCTGTGCTCCGACGCTTATGAACGGTGTGTTATATCCATTTCTTTCTCTATGGCTTACACTCAATGTGCTGTTGCAGTATAGGTATTCTGCGGCTCTTTCAGCGTCACCAGACGATTTAGATGTTCATGCGAACATGGCTGACTGTTGCATCAGGCAGGCAGAACTGTTAGCGCAAGGGCCTTCTTCGTGGGAGTCGTGGGATCGAGCGAAGTTGCTCTACGACCGGGCACTCGAAGTTTATGAATATGTTTGCTCTGTGGCTGATACCAAGAAGGGTGACGATTTGTCCACGCTCTTGGAAAACTGGGCTGCATGTTTAGTTTCTAAAGCCGAGGTATTTATTTATTTATTTTCATTTCCTGGCAATTATTCACGTATGAAACTTCCAGCATGTACCTGACTACTTGGAAGCATTGGAGCTGTATGGAATTGCTTGTGAGAAGCTGTGTGCGGCCACAAAGCTAAGCCCAACTCGTATAGCTCTTTTCACTGCGTTGGGAGATTCCTACATTGCTGAGTTCGAGAGGCTACCTGAGGAGCCACCATTTTTCGAAAAGGTAACTTGTTTTGCGTTGAGTTCTTATCTGTATCCGTCTTGTGTTTAATCCCACAGCGATACAGCACCATGCTGTCTGCAGTCGAGAGCTTTACAACCGCTCTACGAATTAATTCATCTAACATTGATGCGCTTCTTGGTATTGCCGAAGCTCATCGCCTGGCATCGAGATCGTCAAGGCTTCTCGGGAACAGTCGAGGCTCACATGATCACTCCGATCAGAGTACGACCTACCACATGAGATGCATCGAACTTTTGAAATCAGGTGGGTCACAAAGAGCTCCTTACTTTATGTCTCACTCTGTGTTTTCCTGATGCGAGTCGCTTCTCTTAACTGTAGGCGAGCATGATATAGACTTTTCGCGGCAGTGTGACGTACTCTACAACCTCGCCTGTGTCGCGGTGCAATGCGGACGCGAACAAGACGCCACAGCGGCCCTCAAACTTTTGGGTCAAGCCGAGGCGGTAACTGCGGCAGAGCTTGTCGACGATCCAGACTTTGAAAGTTCCAAGTCAAGCGCTTGGTTCTGGTCGCTTGTGAACAGTTTCCCAGGAGGTAAAGTCGAATCCAACTAGGCGAGTCGGGGGTGCCATCCCGAGTGATTTAGATACGCACACAGGTACGCGTCTTCTGTTTTGATTTTATCTAGATACAAATTTAAGTGGGACAAGCTTGTGCAGACCCGGCTTAGACGAAACTACCTGGAAGACTTGGTAATCTGGCGTATCCTTTTGTCCGGATGCACCACAGTTTGAGATTCATCCAGTTGGAGGATAGAATCCGCGACTTTTTCCTCACAAGATAACAATTTCAACTTTTCTTGTTCTTTTTTTCTCCTTATTTATTTCATCTCAGGGACTGCTGGGAGAAGGCTCCATACGGCATAATATGTTTGTCTCTATGCTCCTTGTCTTACGAGGGGATAACGCGTGTTAGGTACTTTGCGTGTTTTTTCTTTTCTTTTTTATTTTCCTCTCAGTTCCAGACATAGAACCATTCTAACTATGTAGATTGATGGGTCCCTTCAAACTGTTTTTCGTTTCGCGTTTTCTATCTTTTGCAGTGAGCGGCTCCCTTTGGCTGTGGGGACCAAACGCAACGAGGGACAAGCTACATGTTGGAGCGACCCTGTTTTTTAAGCTGTTTGAAGTGCTCCCAGGAACCTCCAAGTACGTAGCCCAGAAATTCTCAATCGCTGCCAATGCTCACTCGCTTTCGTTTGTATCAGTGTCACTGTTGCTAGGCGGAGGAGGCTGCTTTGTCTCACTTTAAAAAAAGGGACCAAAATCTCTGCGGTGAGTGGAACTAAACCATCAAGTCCTTTTGTTTTTTCTCTTGGCTTGTGTCCTGGATTCATCATGGGTGGCAACACTGGCTTGTGAAGTAGAATCATGCCTTGCAACATCCTTGAAACCAGTGATCTAATAATTTTCTCTCTTGTTAAGACAGGATTATGAGCTCTCTTTATATTGGATTCGCAGTGATTGGGGGGTGATGGATGGCATGGCCCAGTTCGATCAAAGCGAATCAGTGATATATTCCCAGATGGGAAAAACAATAGAGGTGAGCATGAGTAGAAATGATTCTTGACAACAAAAGGAGACAAATCCAGAAGAAAATGCTTGCAGGATCCCGGTAACTCTTCCACACGGCAACACTGGAATTCTTTTGCGTGCGTGGTTTGGCTTGACTGGGGATATAAACAAAGAGGTAAATGTTTGCCACCTCCAAAAAATCGATCGCCACATCGCGCTGGGTGGAAGATTATTTTGTCTGTAGATATGAACTTGGTGGCCCCCTTGTTCCCAATCCAAGACAAAACAGATGAATCACCCATAGATTAATATCATAAACGCTCCGTTTGACGACAGACATGCCCCTAAAAGCTTCCATGGTGCGTGTAAAGGAGCTTAGTTTTTTACTTTGCTTCATAGATCGTACCAAAGCACCATAGCAATAGTTGATCGATCCGGATCGAGTCTTTTAAGGGTGGAGAGCTTGGCTTTTGCACAACGTCACGCTGATGCTGGCTTCCGCTGCTGGGTATAAATCTTGGGCTCTTTGTCTCTAGTGGCCATACATGAACACTCTCTAAATTTGACAAGTTCTCTCCTCCAAGTTTTGGGAAGATTCAACAGTCTCGAGGGAAAGTTTTACTTCCCTGAATTTGCAAGATTGTTTATGCTTGGGAGACTGTGCATTTAGTGATGGTGCTGTGATGTTGTTCGTATTCTATACAGCCATAGCTTCTTTGTTCCAGTTTTTACCCCTCAGGATATGTTTTGCCCCAGCTTGGCATTTTACCAAGTCACAAGTTTGGGGATGGAGTGAATTCCCCGCGCCCCAAGTTGGCATAACCCAATGATGCCTGTGGTTTTAAACAAGGACAAATATATGCGAGGAAGGACACTGGAGAAAACATGGCTTTGGGAATGATGGGGGCAAGCAGAGCACCAAATGCCACCATCCTAAAAGCACACAACTAAAGTTCTCCAAGAAAATAAACCACCTCTTCAAAGAGAGAAAGTTCTCTTTCTCATAAACAAGTTCTCCCTCGTATGATGAACTCAGACCAATGTCTTGGAGCTCCCTCCAAAGGATTGCAGAACTAAAGCTCAAGAAAAGACAAAGAGGGCTTCAAACTTTTCTTTTTTTTTCTACCACCTTTTTCTTTTATGCATAGAAAGGATGAGATGAAAATATTTGTAAAATATTGATGTGTTGTTCTAAGGTCGAGCACTAGAAAGGCCCACTGCACGTGTTGCTCATCATAAACAATATCAGAGCCCCCACATTTCATCAGCAAAAGGAGAGGATATGTAATCAATTAATTTTTTGATGTGTAAATTTGTATTCTATGAACAACAGGCAGCATTTTGGGCCTTTGAACCTCCAGAAAGTTGACGCACCTTTGAAAACTTCCATTTTCCTCTTTTTTTATAAACTAGTAGTAGCAGCAGTCAGAGACTCGACTTGACCAGTCGAAGCATTTGAATTTGAGTTTGAATCCGAGTTTGAAGTTGTGCCCGACTGCGAACCAGAGTCTCTGTTCTTGTTGTTGCTGTTACTGTTGTTGTTGATTGTTACACTGGTCGCATAATTGGATTCTTCGTGGCTCTGGGCTGCCATGATGTTCTTCCCAAATACTGCTGCTTGTCTTTGCTGGGCAACTGGATGATCATCGCTGCTCTCGCCCACCTGATCGCCATTTACAGCCTGTCCAACGATCTGATACTTGCCGTGGAGATGATCAGAGGAATGATCGGTACCATGACCTCGAGACGCGAGACTGGAAGCAGCAGTGGAATCGCTTGTCGAGAGACGCAGCTGCGTCCGGGCCTCGTGTCTGAGCTGCTCCAGTTTCAAATCCGACAGATGTCTCTTGCTCCTCTCCTCGTGCTCCATCTGATCGTGTTGGTATCGCTGCTGCTGCTGCTGGATAGACGATCCCGCACGGTGCAGCAGGCTATCATTCACCCTCAACATCATCATGCCACCCCCTGGAGCAGGAAAACACACACCACCACCACCACCGCCACCGCCACCCTGCGGCACCTGCGGAATGGATCTTTCTTGTGACCAAAGATGCATCTCTGCAGCAGCAGCGGCTGCTCGCTGCCTGGTGGTGGCATCCAGGTGGTGGCGGTGATCATGGTGGTGATTGTGCAGCAGCATTCCGTTGTATAAGTAGAAACCGGCGCTGTTGCTCGTCGTGTGTATGCTAGTGTTGTCCTTGTTGCCTCTCATTGCGGCGCTCTCTAATTGCACAAGCCTGTTGAGCTCGTTGGCGCCAAACATTAATCCTCCTCCCCTGGCTTGCCGTTCCAAGAGAATCTGCTTCCCCCGATCTGCGAACTCGGCCATGAGCGGGGAGGACAATCGCAAATCTGTCCCGACAGTGGCTGCTGCATTCATGGCACCATGCCCGGCTCCCAAGGACGGGTGATGATGTTGCTGGTGGTGGAGTAGCCTCTCCTCCCGCCATGGGCTCCTCGGCTTGGCCTCGTAGACGTCGACTGGATCGTCGCTCGACGTCGAGAGCCCGATCGATAGCTGCAGCCTCGACTCCTCTCCTGGTGATGCTCGATCACCATCATGGTACTTCCTTCCCGGGACCATCATCGTGCTGTTCTTGAGACAGTCATCGAGCACGGACGAGGGTCTTGAGACGAACCGGTAGACGTTTGAAATGGGTTGCAAACTCGCGTTCTTGTTGGCGAGCATGGTATTATAGCTGGTCGGCAGCGTAAAAGCTCGTCCAGGATCGCTGTTTGTTGGCATGAGCTGGAGCTCGTGGCGTTGTTCTGGACAGCGGTGGCTGGGAGGCGGAGGCGGACTACGGCTACTGCTCGATGGCTCGAAGAGAGATCTGGTGCTCATCACGCTAGCGCTGCCTGGATGGTGAAGATCTGGCGAGCTGGGCGTGAAGGTGGGAGGAGGATAGTGGCCACCGCCGCGAGTGGTGGCGGTGGTAACACCGCTGCTACCGGTGCTCTGGCCGCCCAGGAGCAGGAAATGCAAATTGCTTGACGGACTCGCGCTCACATCGCTGTCACCCAGCGACGCTTTTTCTTTGGCCACCGTGCAAGTGTCCTGATGCTCTATGAAGCTCTCGACCCTGCAAGATCAAAAATTAAGCTCGTCAGCCACAGATCATCGAGCATCAATTCCAAAAAACTCTCAGAGGACTCGATCAAGAGAGAGAAAGATGAAAGCTTGCGGATGATCTGGATGTGATCTTTACCTCGAGAAAACACGCCCACAGGCGCAGCAGTGGCCTCTCGTCCCGCACGTCTTGAGGTGGGCTTTGTAGTCGGACTGGACGGCGTAGCCTTTGGAGCACTTGTCGCACTTCCACTGCTTCTCGGTGCTGTGCTTGCGGCGAAAGTGTTTCTTGATGCCGACCAGGTCGCCCAGCGCATGGCAGGGATCGTGGTGGAGGCACGACGGTTCCGGGCAAACGTAGACGCGCTTGCGCACCTCCGGAGTGGCGCGCTTGAGGAGTTTCCATGGAACTTTGTGGCGCCGGCGGTGCATTTGCAGGTTCTGGTCGCGCTGGAAGCCTTGGTTGCAGATCTCGCATATGTAGCGGTCGGATTCCATGAGCGTCTTGGGTGACAAGGAGACGACCTCGGCATCGGGATCTGGAAACAGAAGAACAAAACAAAACGAGGAAAAGGAAAAAACGATAAGAACTTCTTTCGAATCAGCGCGAAAACAAGCCATACAGCTCACAACAACGCGGCGCAGCATCAAGGGAATTTGACCGGAGAAGCCAATGCAAAAGAACAAGGCAGGAAGTTTTGAAGGGAATTCATGGATCATCCAGTATAGCAAGAAGAAAATTTTGATTGCTCCGGTAGCAAAGAAACCATGAAGAAGGAGAAAGAAACCGTGAAGAAGAAGAAAGAAATCATGAAGAAGAAGATGCCATCCAAGAAAGAAGAAGCAAACTTACCGGGAGTTCCAGCAGGACGTCGTTTCCTCTTGTTACTGGGGCCGCTAGACGGGGATCCATGCTGCGAGTGAGAACTAGCAGCCATGAAACCAGGAGGCGAGGCCGAGGATACTTCCATAGCTGCCATTCGAATCGATCGAGCTAGTAGCCGATCTCTTTCTCCTTCTCCTTCTACTGCTCTGGAAATTCGTGGAGTTTTTTTTGCGCTTCCAATCACGAATTTTCCAGCTCTTGGCCACTGTTGCGAATTGCCGCCCTTGTGGACATCCTCCTCTCCAAACTATATATTCTTTTGAGGGAGAGATCGCAGCATAGATTAAAAAGATCAGCGCTCTCGTAGCAGTCCTGTCCTTGCTAAGAAAGACATGAAATCCTCTCTTTAAAGACTCGTCAATTAAAATGAAAACCTGGGATGGAAGAAAAAGAGAAGGAAGAACAAGACGAGGGGAATGGATCTCCGAGTTAATTGTTGTTAATGCCAACGTTACTTAGCGCTAATAAGGAACAGTGATAATGGAATGAATGTGACCCATCTTTAGCCGCCACCACACAAAACCAAACAGTTGGGCACAGCTAACAAACAAGATTTGGCTCCTTGTTTGGTAGTGCCCATCTACTTGTGCTTATGAATCACATTGCCACAACCATACAAATTGTTAAATCTTTAATCCTATAATATGTGTGTAAGCTCTCGCCTATCTTCCCTAAGCTAAACTAAGACGCGGAATCCTCTACCTAAGAAGAAAGAGGGCATAGAATCCACGACAAAGAAACAAATCCGCCACCTTATTCCTCACTCGTGTGCTTACGAAAACTTGTCACGGATCGAGCAAGTATTTTAAAGATTTGAGAAGAGAGAGAGAGAGAGAGAGTGAGAGAGATGGAGTTGGGGCTTGAAACTTATGCGTGTGTTGTCACCACAGTTGGGTAAGATTTCCATAGATACGGCTACACTTTGTGACAATACAGCTTGTTTTTTCCTTGATCATAATAGTGATAATATTAATAATAATACAAATAGAAAACATATTTTATTTTCTATCAAGTCAATAATTAGATAGCTTAGAAACAGTGTAAGGTGAAAGAAAAAAAAAGTAAAACAACAGCCTCTCTTTCTTTGGTTAATGTGTTTTTAGTGGGGGGTCTGGATGAATGAGACCGGGCATATGTCTCCCAGAATTCCCCACCACCCAGAAACTTGTTAGGTGAGAATAATAGGAGGAAACATCCTTGGTGATCTGCTAAGATCTGTTTTAAAGAACACACATGCATTCAATTTAGGGCATTCTACAAGGTGGCCAATTGAATGATGTCACAACCACACCCTCCAAAAGCAAAGCAAAACAATCACCATCTAAATATTTATCACACATACTCACACACTTAAACAGATTTCTTTGTGGTGGTGTTGTTGCTGCTGCATGCATGCAGAGATACAAGAGGATCTCTCTGAAAAATGCAGCTCTTCTGAAGTTCCCTTCGAAACTCCGCTGTCAAATTTTTCTCACTTTTTTTTTGTTACCGCTCCAGATTTACCGCCGGTGGCGAGATAGAAACAGTGGGTCACATTCTTTCACCATACAGTCGGAGGAGAGGAGAGAAAAAAATGGCCAAGCACCTAATCCCCAGCCTTAAACACCTCCCTAGACGATAGAGTCGCCATCGCCATCGCCAACTTTTCTTCCTCCTTTTGTTCGCTCTTTCCCCGCCAAACGCTGCGTGCTTTCAACTCTTCAAGAGCGAACAAACTCCGTCGAGACAAACTCTCATACATCTGTGCTTTGTTTTGCTTGTGCTTTCTTCTCTCTTTGTTAACTCTTCTCAACACACGGCGTGATGGATTGTTAGGCGACCTGCCGTTACAAAGAGCAAAAAGCCAGAGTGACAAACGAAGAAGAAAGCAAAACTTTCATTTGTTCTAAACGAAATTACTTACCGTGTCCCCGCAATGTTCTCGCCAGTTGCAAGCAACTTAGTGGCTGATTGCGATGGCTCTAGGCACTTACTTATGCACTCTGACATCAGATGCTTAATACTTTTGAGTATGAAGGACGCCGACACTTGCAGCACCTTCGAACATTCTCAACCTTTTAAATGTCCCGCAGTTAGAAACACGAAAAAACAGTATGACATACCGAGCTATTTACACCAAACCGTCGCAGTTTAGCAGCCGGCAGCCTTGAGAAAATTGTCGTAGGGGCTCGCGGGTGGGAGCTTTACCAGCGGCCATGTCTCGTCAGCCGATGGTGTTAACCACGGAGGGCTAAAGACGGGGCTCTCGTTCAAGCTCTTGCTCCTGGAGCCGATAGCCTGCGTCCACTTTCCCTTGGCCTTTTGGAAACAAGGGAGCGTAAGCGATTGATAAAAACTCAAAAGCCTTGCGAAAACTTACGTCCGCTGATGGCGTGCTCGGTTTCAGATTGCTATCAAGCCTCATCACGATTGACATGTTCTTCCTCGTTCCCGCAACGAAGGCCTCGCACTGGCTTGCAAGAGCATGATAAGAAACCGGAGAGTTCGGGGTTGTGATGCTGGCGACTTGGCCGGCAGCTTCCAGTGCCTGTAAAAACATTTCCTTTGCTTGAGCACGCAGGAAAGTGAGCGTCTTACCGATTCTAGAAGCTGATTTACGCCCATAGCAGCTGGGGGAGGAACCGGGACATCAGCCAGTAGTGGAGGAAGACCAATAGAAGCCATTGGACTCAAAGCATCCTCATCAGCCGAGGGTACAACCTACACAGCGAAAAGTAAGACATTGAATACAAACTACTTGTTTTATCCTCACATCGTCAAAAGACATAGACTCCATGCCCATGTGACCGTTGAAAGCTTCCAAGTGTATCTTCGAGCCCAAAACAAGTGTGTCGTCTGGAGTAAACTTTTGGAGCAACTGCTCAGGTCCACTCATCTAGTTGTAGTACGTGGAGTCAAAAGCCAGAAGGAAAAATCGTTACATGCAGAAAAAAATGTACCTCTAGGTGTGGTGGTGCGAGCTTAACTATCATGGAAGCAATGGTCTCGTTTGAAGCATCGGGCGGAATGGAAATCTGTGACATGGCAGCTGCAGCCGATCTTTCTTCATCTATAGAGCCGTAGTTCTTAAAATTCGCACCGGAACAAAGCTTAAGCTTGTTGTCCTCCGTAACTTCCAGGAACGGATCCCTCTGGAAAAATGCGTCAACAATGTAAAGCAGCCAACGTCAACAATACCGTTTCAGCTGTAAGGTTAGCCTTGACAAGGGGTATGATATGGGGAACATCGTAAATTGTGGCAGCAACGATAAGCATGACAGTCGAAAGTGTGAACAGCGACCGGCGCTGGCACGAGCTTTTCACAGCTGTAAAGAAAGATAAGTACATTGCAAGTAATCCCGACGTTATGACATACCGCTGGGATCTAAAGCAAGAGTTCGCAGAGTCAGAGCAAGCTGAAAAGCTCGTATGCAAGTGTTATTGCTGGAAGTCTGAAAACCATAAGATGAGAAACAAAGACCTTCTGCACGATCAAGAATTTACCTTGGGTCGAGAAAAAAGCAGCGTTAAGCTAAAAGTATGGCCAAGCGCCTCAAAGATGACGGGCACATTGTCGGCCATTGTAGCCTGAATTAATAAGCTCGAAAGAAGTAGCGATGCTTGATATCCGCTTAACCTGGCTGGCGTCATCTCCTGCAAATAAGATTGTAAGTCCAATCATCACAGCTTGAAGAACATACATACAACTTCTTTGACGGATGTGTCCTTCACGGCGAGAGATTCTTCAGCGTCCTTGAACTCGTCAATGTTTTCGACGCTCTTTTGCTTGTCTTTCATAACTTTCTCAAATAGAGAAGATGCTGCACTAGAAGGTGTCCGGAATAGAACTTTCACGTCACTCTTAACGAGAACCGCATCTCCCCCTGAAGGAGGTATCAACAAAACAAAGAAAATATGGTGGCAACCCAAACGAGTTTCGACGTCGGGGTGTACCATTGCTCGCAAAAGCTGGTAAAGCAACGCCTCTGGAAATGCCTGCAATTACAACATGAAATTCCTGGCCTTTTAGGTGCAAACATGGTACCTTTATGTGCAGATCTTCATTTGGAAGTGATACAACAATATGTGCAAGGACGGCCACTGCTTCGATAGTCGTTCTGGCAACTGTATTCTTGGACGAAAGCTTTTCCAGAATAACGGCCATTTGTTCCAGGATAGGAGTTGCTTCGCCAATCTAATCACACGACGTTAAACATCAGCTGAAATAGAGCACTTAAAATTTACCCTCCGTGCTAGCTCTATCAAACATCGCTCGATCGCTTGAAGACAGTCGTTCAAGTGCTCCATGTTGACACCACTAGACATTTCCAAAGAGAGTTGCAAACTTCTACGAAGATGGCGTGACAGATCGTTGATGATACCGACTTCCGAATGCTTGCTCTTGGGTTTCGAATGCCGTGCTAGGACTGTTGTGACCCTGACAATCTCGGTCTTCACTGGCAGCTCATTCGCAACATTTTTATGGTCTAGGTGTCTCACTAGCGCGCCAAGAACAAGATGATCGTTACCTGCAAAGAGGGCTCAAGCATAAGATACCTTTTCTTTGATGCTGAAAAAGATTTCACCTGTTTTCTCCATTAGAAACACCATATCGCGAAGAACGGGGAGAGCGATTCCAGATTCTAGCGACCATGATTTCTCTGAGTCGAAATAGTTGAAGGCAGCGTCCAAAACGCAGCGTATAGTTGTTGTCTCCTTGCCTAAGCATGCCATATTCTGGACGCAGATCTGCGACCACACCTTAGGCGTTTCAGATTCTTCTCTGGCATAACAGACAAAAGATGATCAGAAACAACCTCAAGAACGATCGATACATACTTGGTGAGGTTTCTGGGATACTTGATGCGAATACTTTCCATGTTGAAGGACATTCGCGCCAGTGCATCACGCATAACACTTCCTTTCAGGAACCCCTTCACAAGATTTTGTGCCGGCTCCCTTTCGCCGCCTTCGGTTTCTACTGCGGTCACAGTCGCTTCATAGTTCATCAAAACAGCACGCACGATCTGCACGTTTGACGTTAAAACACAAGATCTTAACGCACAAAATAGACCTCACCTCATCAAAATCGGAGGGCATGTGAGAAAACTCCCCCATAAACCATAACTGGAAGTAGACAAGAAATAAATCATAGGACACAGGACAGACCACAACCAGAAATCTCTTACCATCGCGGAAAGAGCTTGCAGTCCTGCAGCTCGTAAGATACTTCGCTTCGGCTCGGGTCCAGTCTCTCGGGCAAGAGCGCAAAACTTCGGTATAAAACTATCCAGGTTGTGCATGTACGTGGTATCAACCTGTTCCAAGCCTTTAAGAACGCCATCAAAACGAAAAGATCTGCTACCTGTTGGTAAATAAATTCCACGACTGTGACGCATCCAAGAACACGCATTTCATCATTTTGTTGCTCCAGTAGCACATGAATCATGTTTAAGGCACTGACGGCCAGTAGAGGCCTGCGCATCTGACATGTTAGTAGCTGACACAAAGAACTCTCTCGCTGCTCACATTTGATCTTTGCAAGTCGAGAAGAGCTTAAAAAATGTGCGCATGATAACTCTGACCGATCCATAGTGCTCGTGTCGCAGCTCCTTGTAGCCTCGAAGCTCCAAGTTCTTGGCAATCTATTCGCAAAGGAAATTGAGCTACAGATAAAAGAGAAAAATTCCCCCAAACCTTTGGTATCCGGAAGGGATTTTTCACAGCGTAGTCCGTTAGCTTCGAGATCTTCCTATCATTCGGTTGCTCGGCCTGTGAGCGAAAGAAAAAGAAAATTCTATCACCAGAGCTGGGAAATCCAGAAGAAGAAACTCACCTGGGACTTGGGAAAGAGATCAGAGAGGAGCTTCTTGTAGCGCTTGACCGGCTGCCGCGATCTAGCCCTCAAACCGGGGCAGCACACGCACAAATGCCCACACAGCGGCAGCACGCGCCTCGAGATGATTCCCATTCCGCGCGTCGGCTATCTATCCCCCGCTCATCGATCGATCGATCCCTAAAATCTCCCGAGCTGCCGGCCTTGTCCCGGCTCCCGGCTCCACAGCCAGCTGGGGGCAAATTTTTCTCTTTTTCTATTTTTTAGGGCTCTTGATCACATTTTAGGGTTCTAGCGTTGGAGCAATGGACACATCGTCGCCGTGCCCCATGGTGAATGGCGAGCTGCTGAGGCGCTACCCTGGGCGGCGAGTGCGCTGCGTGATCAGGGTATCGAGGATGGAAGCTGGGGGCAGTGTGATCGTCGGGCAGACGGCGGACAATGTCCAGGTGACTGTCAAGCAAATGGGGGCGCCTCCTGTGGGAGCGCTCACCGAGTTCGTGGAGGTGATCGGCGTTGCGGAGGGCGATAGGAGCATCCGGGCGGAGACGTGCACGAGCTTTGGAGGCGGCTTTGGTACCCACATTTCTTTCTCTTTGCGGATTTCTCATTCGATTCTTTTTGTCTTCTCTTTTGCTAGATATGTCGATCTACAACCAGCTCTGTCAGATGGCAAATGGGGACTTCCAAGAGCTCTTTGTGTGACCTTGTTTCGGCATTGACAAGATGATCGAGTCGATTTTAAACGTGGAGAAAGTATGGTAGGGAACTTTTTTTTCTTGTTTATATAGTCTATACTGATCAAGATAGAGTTTACGGGTTCTCATTCTTGTTTGCTCGGTTTTTCTAGATATCAGGCTAGCAAATGTTCCTCCGAAGCATCCGGAAAGCGTGCAAGTCTGGTAGGAAACTTTTGCTTGATTCGTTTGCTTGACACCACTGATTGTTCTCAACTTGTACTGAGTCCCTGTTTTCCCTTGCTTCACATCAGTCATTGTTTTCTGAAAGTCTTCTGGCGTAACTCATGCTTACAACATTGATTCTTATAGTTGCACCTAGCTACAGTCAGTCGGTCTTGTGGCTGATTTAATATGATTTTCTAATTTAAAGACTTTTTGTGAAGCTGATACCCATAAAATGATTCTTATAGTTCGGTCTTGTGGCTGATTTAATATGATTTTCTAATTTAAATACGTTTTGTGAAGCTGATAACCATAAAAATCAAGTAGTTTGCCACAAATGAAGTATGGCTGTTTGGTTTTAGTGTTCTTCCTGGCGTTTAGTTTTAGACGTTTCTTTTCGGAAGACACTCTTCCGGCGGGTATGGCGTACAACTATTACTCCAAGAGCTGTCCGCTAGCCGAGCAAGTTATCTATCAAACCATGGTTATTGCTAAGCAGCTGCATGCCGGTATCACCTCGGACGTTACTCGATTGGCTTTCCACGACGCTTTTGTAGAGGTAATTCATTCAAGTCGGGTTTGACAGTGATTGTGAATTCTTTTATTGACAGGGATGCGATGCTTCGGCTTTGATAAAGTCCACGCCGGGAAATCTAGCCGAGATGAATGCCTCCGTGAATAAGTTTCTGGAGGGCTTTGAGTTGATAGACGCTGCAAAGTTTCAGCTCGAGATCTTGTGCCCAAACACAGTCTCGTGTGCTGATATCATCCAGTTTGCAGCTCGCGATGGAGTCCGGCTGGTAAGAATAAATTTAAATCACTCCAAAGTTTACTTTTCTTGTTTGTGCTAGGATGGAGGGCCTTTTTATGCTCTCCCAGGCGGACGACTAGACGGTCGAGTCTCTAAAGCTTCGAGAGCTACACAATTTTTGCCCTTGCCAACAATGAACGTCAGCGAGCTTAAGGCCAACTTTGCAGCCAAGAACTTCACTCTCGAAGAGCTCGCAACTCTCTCAGGTAAAGCTTGTCACGAAAACTCTGACTAACTCTTGAGAAAAAACTTCTTTTGTAGGAGCTCACACCATTGGAGAAGCGCATTGCTCCTCGTTCAAGGATCGCTTGTACAACTTCACGGGAAATGGTGACCAGGATCCATCACTGGATCCAACATATGCGAGAGAGCTCAAGGCAAAATGCCCCCAGTCAGCCACAAGCGATGACACGGTTCCCATGGAGTCGGAGCCTTCCACTTCCAAGGTGAACACAGTCTACTACAGGGACATCCTTCGAAGCAAAAGTATATTTACATCGGACCAGACGCTGGTGAATGATCCCATCACGAGAGCTACTGTTGTCCAGTTCGCTAACAGCACAGAGATCTTCTTCCAGAAGTTTGCAGCCGCGATGCTCAAGATGAGCCTGCTGGAAGTGAACAAACCTGGAGGAGAGATCCGATATCACTGTGGCTCCATTAACTAGCCAAGAATAAAGAAAGTAGAGAAAAGAAAGATCACGCGAGCGAAGGTCAATGAATTCTAGCAGGAAAGCAAAACACTCCTTTCATCCAGGCCGACACGCTAGCTTTTATCGAGCTCCATCCGAGGATCGAAAGTTGAGACGATCTCTTCCTGAGACCGAGATGGAGAATTGCCCCGAGCTCGCCAGGAGTGGAGAAGACTGTGCAGCGGGTCTCTCCAGCTGAGGGAATGCCAACACATCCATGGCACCCTCGAGCATCTTCACCACCACAGACATCGTTGGCCGCTGCAAGGGATCCTCCTGCGTACACCATAACCCGATCCGGAGGATGTTCTCAAAGCCAGTCAAGGAGAAAGCACCACCATCCTCGGCTTTGAGCAGCCGGTCGTCCACCAAGTCCATCGAGTTTCCACTGTCCAGCTTGTTGAAAGCGGTTTGTCCGAGGAACACGACGTCCATCTGTGAGCCCGAGCCCGAGGAACACTCCACGGCCTTCATGCCGCAAACGAGCTCGAGAAGGACGACCCCAAAGCTATAGACGTCAGTCTTGTCCGTGACTCGAGAGTGGAGCCACTCGGGAGCCATGTATCCCACCGTGCCTCGCATGACCGTCACGACGTGACTCTCGTCCTTGTCGATGAGCTTGGAGAACCCAAAGTCGGCGATCTTGGCGCCCATCTTCTCGTCCAGGAGGATGTTCTGGGGCTTGATGTCCAGATGGAGTATCTTCTCGCGGCATCCTTCGTGGAGATAGGCGAGCCCCCGGGCAACGTCGAGCGCGATGGAGAGCCTGGATGCCCAAGGCAGGGAGCTGTCCTTGGCGAAGATCCAGCTATCCAGCGAGCCATTGGGGAGGAACTCGTAGACGAGCAAATTCTGTGGAGAGTGGAGGCAAAATCCAACCATCTTGACGAGATTGAGGTGGTGAATGCTGCCGATCGACATCACCTCCGCCTTGAATTGCTTGTCCCTCTGCCGCACTCCACCTCCGATCCTCTTGACTGCCACAATCTCCCCGCCCGGCAACGTTCCCTTGAACACACTCGCAAATCCTCCTTGTCCCACCTTGCTCTGGAATCCCTTGGTCGCTCGATACACCTCCTGGTACCTGAATTGCCGCGGCAAATCCGCGAGATTGCCGAGATCGAGCGGCCGCTCCCTGACGGCAGCATCGGAAGAGCGTCGCAAGAACTTCCACCACACTAGCCCTAGGAGCGCCAGGACGACGATCGCTCCACTGGAAACCACGGCAATGGCGATATTGCGATCTCTCGTGCTGGAATCCTCGCGCTTCCAGCTCCAAGTGACCGCCAACACATTATCAAAGTAGGTTTGCCCCAGCGCTTCCCACACGGCTCTCGTCCCTCCCAGCGATCTGGGCGAGCACGGCCCATAGAATCCAGTGTCTGCGGTACACCCGATGTTCGATCCACACTGGTCGATCACTGTCGCCGTCACGCTCAGCCCATTCTCCGCCGTGATCACGATCTCTCTGTGGCACGACGATCCATTGGCGAACCACCCCGTGGACATGGACGCCAGGAGCTCCGAATTCCTTGGCGGCGTCGAGCGATTGCAACTCGTAGGGGACTCCTCCAGCTCGATGAAGTAGAATGCCGCGAAATTGCGAGGCTGTTCTTGCGGCGAGCAATTGAAGAACTGGTAGGTGGTGTTGTCGAAGCAAAGTGCTGGGTTGTGGGCGGTGGCATTCGAGTAGACGAAGGTCTGGGCGGGCTCGCAGCCGGGAATGGGGCAGGAAAGAGTGCTAGCTGATGGATCGCCATCGCAGGTCTTACTAATAGGATTGCAAACGAGGCCGCCAGAACAATCGCGCGTAGACTCGCATGTCATGCCGCAGGAGGAGGAGAATTGTTGCGCGGTGGCCCCGGCGAGTGAAGAGATCAAGATCATCGCGAGCGCGAAGAAAGTGGTGCGATGCTCCATGGCTGGAGCTTGAGATGCAAGACCTGGACCTGAAGATGCCAACTCTCGCGGGTAAGTTAGTTTAAAAGCTCTATCTAAAAGTCAATGAAAAGCTTTAAGAATTGGAACTGCTATATGAACCTTCCAGGTATTCTTGTTTGACTTTTCTTGCTTGCCATCAGGATACTGCCAAGCTTCACACTAAACATGACCATAGAAAAAGCACTGATGCGACTTCTCTGATCTCTTTTATTTGATGTTTTGATCATATAATTCCATGGTCGTCGCTATGAACAGTGGTCGTCTGCAGCTATGGAGGTACTCCTGTGCTTCATCATCGTCCTAGCGTGTAGCGCAAAGAGCTTCCACTACTCGCAAGCCCAACAACAGGTATGTTCTTCGTCGACCGATTGCCCAAATGGATCCCTTTGTTTCCCGGAGCCCATGCTCGGCGGCAACCGTTCACTCCAAAACTCGTCCTGCTACCAATCGAGCAATCGATCCGAGCCATACCTTAGCGATTCCGACGTTTGCCAGCCCAGTTCCAGCTTTGTTTTCAATGACACCATCGCTCCAGACTGCCCGAATTGCTGCGTCCCAGGCCTGGCTTACAGGACTTTCACTTGCTCTCCAATTTTTCAAGAGACCAACAATGCCGTCCTATATGTCACAAGATTCAATCTCTCAAGTCCGGGTTCTCTCAGGTCGTGCACGTCCTTCGGGTGGGATTTTGATCTCATGGCGGCGGTGGCCACTGGGTGGTATAACCAAGACCGAAGCTTGTGCTCCACGAATATCCAAGTTTTAGCTCCAAATGGACGAACTGTGGTGGCCAGGGTCGTGGCTCAATGCTACTCCGGGGGAGGGTGTCTCAGCGATTTTTCGTTCACGGAGCCCTGTGCTCCAAATGCCGTGGCAGCGAACGAGCAAGTGTGGAGGCAGCTTGGGTATGATCCAGGCATTGGAATCGTAAAAAATATCACCTGGAGTATCACTACTAACAGTAATCCTCCACAGTCACCGTCTCCAAGACGCATGAACCGCAACTTGGGGTTAATTGCTGGCATAGTGAGTGCTGTGGTGGTGGTGTTGGTTAGTGTCGCAGCCTTCATAGCAACCAGGCGATGGAGGAGATCTCTTGAGAGACGAAGAAAAGATGAGCAAGCGCTCATGGATGGAATGAGGCTCGATAAGTTACTTCCACACCAGTTTAGCTATCACGACTTGAGAGCAGCGACTGGAAGCTTTGCTCCACAGTTCATGCTCGGAGCTGGTGGATTTGGATCCGTCTTTAAGGGGGAGCTTGCAGATGGAAGCCTGGTTGCTGTCAAGAAAATGGATGTAGAGATCGAAGGCTCTACACAAGGACAGTCACAGTTTAAGGCCGAGGTGATGTCCATTGGAAGCATCCATCACTTCAACTTGGTAAGGCTCCGGGGATTTTGCATCCAGGGACCAGCTGCATTGCTTGTCTACGAGTTTATGCCCAATGGCTCATTGGACAAGTGGATCTTCACCAAATACGATGATGGCAAAGCTGGCGGAATCCTGCTGGACTGGAACCAGAGACACTCAATCGCGATAGATGTTGCTCGAGGACTCACGTATCTCCACGAGGGATGCCGGGAGCAAGTTCTTCACCTGGACATCAAGCCGCAAAACATCCTCCTGGACGAGAACTTGCGAGCCAGGATCTCCGACTTTGGCCTGAGCAAGCTCGCCGAGCGAGGAAAGAGTCAGGTGGTGACTGTCATGCGAGGAACTCCCGGATACATGGCACCCGAGTGGCTCCATACCAAAGTCACGGACAAGACCGACGTCTACAGCTTTGGAATTGTGCTGCTTGAGCTCGTAAGCTCCAAGCGGGCCTTGGAATTTCATCCTTTGACATCCTCCTCCTCCTCCTCCTCCTCACAACCGACAGTGCACTTCCTGGGTACAGCCGCATTGAGCATGTTTTACAGTGGCAAAGTTGTGGAGCTCATTGACGACAAGCTCTTTGTCAATAATCTAAACGACGATATCGCCAGCAGCAGTGGCTTGGATTTCAAGGATGCCGAGAGATACCTGAAGATTGGATTGTGGTGTATCCAAGCCGAACCAGCAATGCGACCCTCTATGAGAAACGTATTGGATATGCTTGACGGTAGCGTAGATGTTCTTGAGTTGCCACCACCTTCAAGTGATGGTAGTTCGAGAAACTTTAGCTTGCGACCACCTGAATCCTCTAACTTCAGCTCCACCAGTTTGTAATGTTACACCACTATATTGAAACTCTGAAACGTCCCACAAGAAATATCTCTGGAAAAGCAATCAGCTTCATTGTAAATTAGTTGTGAAAACCAACTTAGTGTCACAGTCTGGGTGGTGTAGTTGGTCATCACGCTAGTCTCACACACTAGAAGTCAACCCGGGCACGAGCATTTTTCGATATGGTGCCGTGTCGAAGCCAAATCCGCGTAGTCAAAAAGACGTTGACTTCGTAGCCATAACCGCGTACAAACACTTCATAAACCCCTTCACGAGCCTTCTTCAGACGATATTGATTTTTGCGATCAACAATGACGCAAACTTGTCTGAGAGTTTCCACTGCACGTCTTTTGAGCTGCTTGTCCCTTGTTCTCGTTATCACGTCCCGTGTCCATGCAGACATTGTCCTGGTCGGAGCAAACAATGCCGAGGACACCGACGGTGGCAAGCGCTTCAACTCGGTGATGGGGATCTCCGGGGCCTTCAAAGTCCTGGGCGATGCAATCAACTTCATCCCGCCGCTGTTGCACTATGGTCTCGACGGTGTTCCCACAAAACTAGTGACCAAGGTTGTCTTCACGGTCGAGAAGCAGCTCCAGCAGGGTGCGGTTGCGATCACATTTGGGACGGGCAGTCCCGGCGAGTTCCAGATCCAGTTTAATGCTCCATCTGCCGATAACTACGAGGGGATCAAAGGGGTAATATACCACGAGATGGCTCACGTTTGGCAGTACTTTGGGCAAGGAACTCCCAGTGGAGTGACTGAAGGAGTGGCTGATTATGTCCGGCTCAAAGCCGGGCTCGCTCCATCTCACTGGGTGAAGCCGGGCGGTGGTGATCGCTGGGACCAGGGCTACGATGTTACTGCCTATTTCTTTGATTACTGCAATAGCCTCCGTGGAGATTTTGTGTGGCAGATGAATGCGAGGCTTGCAAATGGTGCGTGGAGTGAGTCTGTGTTCAGTGATTTGCTTGGAAAGAGCGTACAGGATTTGTGGACTGACTACAAGAACAAATACGGTGGGTAATTAAAACAGTATTTGGTTAGAAACAAATTCTCTTATGCTTTACTAAAAAGAAAATAAGTATTTTTTATCTTGCACAAGCATTTCTACCACCTCCAAGAGTTGGCTATGGAATAAATTCTTCTTGCAAAGTTTCCTTGTTTGTAAAAGCGCCTTCTTAGCGAGCCAAGTCTGAGATACAGATTTATACTCCTGAATTTGCACTGCTGCTCATGAGGAGGGACGAAGCCTGTGCAGCAGGTCTCTCCAGCAGGTCTCTCCAGCTGAGGGAACGCCACATGGCACCCTCGAGAATCTTCATCACAACTGGTCGCTGCAAGGGATCCTCCTCATCATAGCCCGATCCGGACGGTACTCGAAAGCCACTCAGAAAGAAACCATCCTCGGCTTTGAGCAGTTGGTCGTAGACTACGGAGTTTCCATTGTGGAGCTTGTTGAAAGCGGTCTTCCATCTGCGAGTCCGAGTCCAAGGAACACTCCACGGCCTTTATGCTGCAAACACCAGGAGGACGATTCCAAAGCTATAGCATCGTGGAGTGCCGCTTGTCGCGAATCCCAGCACACTTCAGGTTGGAACCAAAGATTCCACCATACCCCACGGGTTTTGGAACACGTCGGTCTCGTCCGTGACACGAGAATGGAGCCACTCGGAGCCATGTATCCCACCGTCACAACGTGAGTCTTGTCCTTGTCGATGAGCTTCGAGAATCCAAAGTCGGCGGGCGCCCATGTGGTGCCCATCTTCTTATCCAGCAGGACGTTCTGGGGCTTGATGTCTAGATGGAGTTGGCATCCTTCGTGAAGATATGTGAGCCAACGTCGAGCGCGATGAAGAGCCTGGATTCCCAAGCCAGGCACTTGTCCTTAGCGAATCCAGCGAGTACTTCCAATAGAGCACACCCTTTCAAAAAGGTCTTTAAAATTTTATTATGCAGCTTAAATGACTTTGCTAATCAAATTTTAAACACTCTTCTTCCTTTTCTCCAGTTGTTGTGCTTAAATCGATTGATGCTCCTTTAGTTGCTACCATTCTCGCTATTGTTGCTCTTAATGCTGCCTTGTTATTTACATTTCTGCTTTTTCATACTAAACTCTTTTCTTTTCCCTTTAGACTCCATTTCAAAACCTTTAAACCCTATTTGTGAAATATTTTGTAAGTCAATAAAAACTTTCAAGGCTTTGAACTCAGTCGTAATGTATAACAGTTTTAATTGAAGTAAAAAAATTTGATTTAACAATCACTCACTTCCATAGCATTATGAAAGATATATTCTTCTTCTTTATCACTTTGGGCCATCACTTTAGCGGGAGAGGGGGGTTCTGAGAGCTCAATCTTTCTGTAGGTGAGGGGAATCTGCCCATCAAGAAGGCTACATAGATCTCTTCCTTAATAAATTTTTTATCAAGCCCCCACCCACCCCAAAATTCCTACTGCTCACGACATAGAAGAAGACTGTGTTCATCTCTCTACCCCTCTTTTTCTCTTTCTAGTTCCTTCTAACCTTAAGAAGGATGGGATTTGTTGTGACACTTTATCATTGTGTTGCTCTTCCTCCTCTTCTTTATCCCCATACTGGCACTAGAATGTTGTATGTAGTCGACAAGCATGAAACCGCAGGGAAAATGGATTTAGCAAGCTCGAGCTAAAGCCAGACCACAAGAAGAGACCACTCTGGGTTGGACCTGATGGCCATATCTTTCTCAAGACGTTTTCTCCGCTACACAAGCAAGCATACGGCTTTCTCATTGTGACTGCCGAGCCTGTGTGTTAGTAAGCTTCAGGTCTTGCTGATATGGAGAAGTTTTTACACTCAAGTATTTTCTTTGAAACGTTGTTCCAGGCCAGAACATATGCATGAGTACAATCTCACACCACATCCTTTGTATCCGGCTGTCTCCGTTGGTCTTGAGACTCAGATAGTCATTACGGTGATGGAATGGCTGTCGAAAGCAAGGCTCCTGCAGAAGATTGTGAATTTCATCAAAGAGTCGACTCTGAACTATGGCAAAGTAAAACTAGTTCTGAAAAAGAATCGTTATTTTGTAGAATCTTCTTATCCAGAGGTATGGTGCAACTTTGATTGGTGAAACTTACTCTCTGTCATGCAGATTCTGGAGAGGGTTTTAAAGGATAATGTCATCTCTCGAGCCAGAATTTTATGGGAGGCATTTGAAAGTTTTTCTTTCAAATCCTGTCTAGCTTTCTCACTGCAAAATCTTCTAGGCAAGTGCAGAGCACGGTTTTATGATCAACAAGTCATTGTCCAATAGAACAAGACTTGCTTGCCGGGGATGAAGTCACTGCTGAGGATGTGATGTGTTTTGAAGTAACTATTCATGTATTGGTTAAGTACACATGAACTTTTCAGGTAGAACATGTGAAGCAGAGGTGCCTGCCAAGTGCTTTAAACTATCTGATGTTTGAGGAATGCGACTTTAGAAATGATTCGGTAATTTCATAATATTTGTTACCTTTTTCCTAAGCATTGAATTGAGTAGTGCCTCCAGAGCCATGTGAAAAAGAGCGGAAGATAGGTGATTTTTAGCCATGAATTTGAATGCAGCACTGCTGGCTGTAGAATTCTTCCATGACCTAGCTTTTACAGGAGCCATGCTTGCCGTGGACGCGGAAAGAACTAGCATACCTGCGAGCCCGCCCGCGCGACAGCGCGCTGAGAATCCCGTCCGCCATCCTTGGCGCCCGAGTCCAAACCCAAACAAGACAACACTACTCAAAACACACTCAGCCAATATTCTTCCTCAATAGTCTAGGATCCACTTTCTCTTCTGATAAAGGTTGTTTGTCATTATTGTTTTTTGTGTTTTATATATAAATGAAAGTTAGATAGATAAATAACTGTTGGGGACCACAAAGGTATCTCCTGCACAAATATGCTCCGGTCAATACATTTATTTTGGAGCCGAGGTAATAGATTGCGTCTGATAGCATGTGATTTCCCAGCTTGTGGGAGGTGAATTAAATAGTCATTCCTAGCGAGCCAAGTCCGAGACTAAGGCTGCTGCTCACCAGGAGTGATAGAAAACCATTCAGCACCAAATGGTTTTCACACAAAACCAAGCATGGGCGGATACAAGCTCCTCCGGCATCACCATTGCGTGCAATAGCAGCACTGCATTCAATTCACGGCTAAAAGTCACCAATCTCCTGTGCTCTTTTTCGCTTGCATGGTTCTGGGATTCTCAGTATGGATTTGGCCAGCCGAATGGTTTTTAGATTGAAATCCATGGAGCTTGGTTGCATGTAATAGTGGATAAACACAATGAGTGTTTTGATACTTATACAGCTATATAAAATGGTATATTTGTCAATTTTGCAAAAAATAGTGAACATCAAACCTTTTGATTTCTCATTGAAAATATATGTAAACGAAAGTTTATCCCTCGCTACTGCTCACCAGGAGCGACGAATCCTGTGCACCGGTTCTCTCCAGCTGAGGCAACGCCAACACATCCATGGCACCCTCGAGCATCTTCACCACCACAGACATCGTTGGTCGCTGCAAGGGATCCTCCTGCGCACACCATAGCCCGATCCGAACGATGTTCTCGAAGCCACTCAAGGAGAAACCACCACCGTCCTCGGCTTTGACCAGCCGATCGTCCACCAAGTCCATGGCATTTCCACTGTGGAGCTTGTTAAAAGCAGTCTGGGTGAGGAACGCGACGTCCATCTGCGAGTCCGAGTCCAAGGAACACTCCACGGCCTTTATGCTGCAAACAAGCTCCAGGAGGACGATTCCAAAGCTATAGACGTCCGTCTTGTCCGTGACACGAGAGTGGAGCCACTCGGGAGCCATGTATCCCACCGTGCCCCTCACGACGGTCACTACGTGAGTCTTCTCCTTGTCGATGAGCTTGGAGAATCCAAAATCGGCGATCTTGGCCCCCATCTTCTCGTCCAAGAGGATGTTCTGGGGCTTGATGTCTAGATGGAGTACCTTCTCGCGGCATCCTTCGTGGAGATATGTGAGCCCCCGGGCAACGTCGAGCGCGATGGAGAGCCTGGATCCCCAGGACAGGCATTTCTCCTTGGCAAAAATCCATCCATCTAGCGAGCCATTCGGGAGGAACTCGTAGACGAGCAAGTTGTGTGGAGAATGCAGGCAAAATCCAACCATCTTGACGAGATTGAGGTGATGGATGCTGCCAATCGACATCACCTCCGCCTTGAATTGCTTGTCTCTCTGCCGCACTCCACCTCCGATCCTCTTGACTGCCACAATCTCCCCGCCCGGCAACGTTCCCTTGAACACACTCGCAAATCCTCCCTGTCCCACCTTGCTCTGGAATCCCCTGGTCGCTCGATACACCTCCTGGTACCTGAATTGCCGCGGCAAATCCGCGAGATTGCCGAGATCGAGCGGCCGTTCCCTGACGGCAGCATTGGAAGATCGTCGCAAGAACTTCCACCACACTAGCCCTATGAGCGCCAGGACGACGATCGCTCCACTGGAAACCACGGGAATGATGATATTGCGATCTCTCGCGTTGGAATCCTCGCCCTTCCAGCTCCAAGTGACCGCCAACACATTATCAAAGTAGGTCTGCCCCAGCGCTTCCCACACGGCTCTCGTCCCTCCCAGCGATCTGGGTGAGCACGGCACATAGAATCCAGTGTCTGCGGTACACCCGATCATCGAGTTGCATTCTCCCGCGACCGTCGCCGTCACGCTCAGCCCATTCTCCGCGGTGATTACAATCTCTTTGAAGCACGACGATCCATTGGCAAACCATCCGGTCGCCATGTTTGCCAGGAGCTCCGAGTTCTTGTAAGGCCTGGATCGATTGCATGCCGTGGGGATTCCCTCCAGCTCGATGAAGTATAAAGCCGCGAAGTTGAGAGGCTGCTCTCTGGGCGAGCAATTGAAGAACTGGTAGGTGTTGTTCCCGACGCAATACTCGGGATCGTGGGCGGTGGTATTCGAGTAGACGAAGGTCTGGGCGGGCTTGCAGCCTGAAATTGGGCAGGAAAGGGTGCTCGCTGATGGATCGCCATCGCAGGTCTTGCTAACAGGATTGCAAACGAGCCCGCCAGAACACCCGGAATCGCATCTCCTGCCGCAAGAGGAGGAAAATTGCTGCGCGGTGGCGCTGGCGAGTGAAGAGATCAAGATCATCAAGAGAGTGCTGCCACGATCCATGGCTGGAATTGGAGATGCAAAACACCGGTGGTAAATTGGTTTAAAAGCTCTAGAAAAAGTTGACCTCGTGCATGCCGAGTTAGACTTTTCAAGATCGAACTCAGAAAGATTTTATCTTTGAGAAATAAAAAATTAAGTTATGTGAGTTTATTAATCCAGTCAAAAACTATGTTGTCTTCAGGTCCCCCCTTCAAGCTGGCCCGATCCTTCCTTGATGGTTACAGTTGGTTGTTTCCACATTACACACACTCCCCGTCTTCATTCTCTACTTATATCACCATCGTCACAAGGACTTGCCCAAGATGGATTCCTTTGTTGACAAAGCATCCCTGCTTGGAAAATTACCAAGCCAAGAAATAACAGCATTGAAAGATCAGGATTGTAGCTTGAATTGAGATGTTGCCATGTTATTAAGCTTGTGAGTGCTCAGTACCAGGAGAGTCGACACTTCCATAACCATTAAAAATGTTCTAATCTGAATACATTATAGTCAAGTATCTTCAAGAATGGTACCACCAAGAAGAAGAGTGTGAAGGCATATGCCAATATAAACACTTTGTATTATCACTCTGGTATTTTTGTATGTAGTGACATTTTTGTGGTCCCTTGAAAAACTTCTTTAGAAGGACCCTAAGCGACAAAGCAGACGTAAGATGCCACGTGGCGGAGAGAGAGAAGAGAGAGAGAGAGAGAGTTGCAAGGGACCAACAATGCCGTCCTTTATGTCACAAGCTTCAACTTCTCAAATCCAGGCCGTGCACATCCTCACAATGGAATATGAAACCCATGGCAGCGAGATGGTATAGCCAAGACCGAATCTTGTGCTCGACAAACATCCAAGTTTTAGCTCCAAACAGACGGATGCGGTGGTCAGAATGGTGGCTGACTGCTACTCCCCAGACGGGTGATCATTCGTTCACGGAGCCCTGTGCTCCAAATGCGAACGAGCAAGTGTGGAGGCAGCTTGTGTTAGGATGTGAATCCAATCAAAAAAGATGTGATCCATTAATGAGTGATTCACATGAGAAACAAGAGAGGAGAAAAGGCACAAGGCCTGGAAGAAGAAGAAGAGAACAACAAAACCTAGCCTCCCCCTTTGCGCCAGTCGGTCCATATATGTTTCGTACAGATCCCCTGTCGTCCCGCATCCGTACTAGTTATGAGCCAAGAATAGCTCATAACATTACCCCCCACTTTGAAAAGCTCTATCCTCAGAGCTGGCTGGTAACACAGGATCCCACTAAAACAGGTGCACCAGACGATCGAACTCCTGTTGAGAAAGCCAGGTATCTGCATCCCCCCCAGTGTTCATCCAGCAAACCAGATAACGCTTAATCATCCATCAACGCAGCTGGCGAGTCTCCACATCAATCACCTTATTTGGCACAACCAGATGCTAGTCCCCCAACGATCGGACTGGAACTTCCACTGTCGGCAAGGGAGTAGGACCATAATGCAACTTGAGCTCGGAAACGTGGAACACATCATGGAGCTTGCACCCTTGCGGAAGAGCCAGCCGAAATGCCACCTCATTGATCCTTTCAACCACCTGAAAAGGACCGAAGTAGCGTTGAGTCAGCTTGGATCGAGAGCCCACTCGGCGGCCTAGAGTGTGAAGAACTTGATGTACACCAGGTCGCCAATAACGAATGTTCGAAAACTCCGATGCTTGTCAACTTGAAGCTTCATGGTTGCACAAGCTGCCTCCAACCTGCTATGAACTTGTTGATGCAACTCTCGAATGGTCTCCAGATGTCCAGAAACTGTCACCTCTGGGACCGGAAGTGCGGGAGCTGGCCAATGTAGGATTCGACGCCCATAGAGAATCTCCAAAGGAGCAAACCTTGTAGCAGAATGACAGGCCGAATTATATGCGAATTCCGCATATGGGAGCCAGTGCAGCCATGATGTAGGATGATCCAGTGTGTATCCCCTGAGAAATACCTCTATTGTCTGGTTGGTTTGTTCTGCTTGCCCATCCGATTGGGGGTGATATGCTGAACTGAAGCTGAGCTTGGTCCCAAGAGCTGAAAAAAGGTGACGCCAGAATGAGCTGAGGAACTTCGGATCCCGGTCAGAAACAATCTCCCGAGGCAGGCCATGGAGACAAATCACTTCTCGAGAAAATAACTCGGCTATCCTTGCTGCAGACACCGAAATTGTTGTAGGTAGAAACTGAGCTGTCTTGCTGAAACGGTCAACCACCACCATTATCATGTCTTTTCTCTGGCAACGAGGTAGACCCCCCACAAAGTCCATTGAAATGCTAGTAAAGGGACCATCTGCAACTGGTAATGGCTAGAGAAGACCTGGAGAAGCCACTGTCTCTGTCTTTACCACCTGACATACTGGACATTCTCGAATCCACGCCTTCACTTCTCGCTGCATGCCTTTCCAAACAAAGCGAAGCTTGATTGCTGCCAATGTTGCTGCCACCCCTGGATGTCCAGCGAGAATTCCCTGATGACACTCATGGAAAATTTCTTGCTGCAATGGATGCTTGTTGTTGAGAAACACCCGTCCCTTTGACCAGAGAATGCCATCAATGAGGACCAGCTTGGGATGCTGCTCCCCATTCTGAAGCTGTTCTAGAATCTGTTGAAGGGCCACATCTTGCGCGTACCCCTCCCGAATTTGCTCTATGTACTCTGGTTGAAGGCAAGAAATCCCATAGAGAGCTGATTCCTCGGTGCATGCAAACTTCTGTGAGAGAGCATCTGGAAGCACATTGGAAGCACCTAGTCGATACTCGATAGTGAAGTCGAAGGCTTGAAGTTCTTCCACCCAACGCATCTGCTTCTTGTTGAGGTGGGGTTGAGTGAGCAAAAAGCTTCAGCTGTGATAAACTCCGCCAACCGCCGATTCACAAATGTGTGTGAAGCGCCAGAGTCAACCAGTCCGAATGCCACTCTGCCATTAATTGTTCCTTGCACCCGGAAACACTGCGGACCAGTCTTTCCAAAATATGCTGAGCAGGAGATAAATGCCTTGCCACCTGAACTGTCAGGGTCCTCCAAGCCCGGGCTGTTGTTCCCTGATTCCCAAACAAAGATCTCCTCACTCTCATCAACCATGTCCATGTCGACTGGAACAAATTCCCCAGAAGCAGCCTTGCGAAAATGTAGCATCGCCACCTTTGCCTTGGGAACTGTAGCACCCTTCTGAGATGGACAAAACAAATGGTGGCCTCGTGTCCATTTCTGCCCACAATCAAAGCATTTGCCTAGCTTCAAATCCTTTGAGCGTTTGGCCCGTTCCTGAGTGGATAAATCTCGCCAAGGCTTGCGTTCCTTATCACTGTTCACTGTCGGCAACACTGTCGGCATAGGGGTCGGTGATGCAGCTGGGAAATCCTGACAATGAAGCCTGCTTATATAAGGACGACGCAATTGAGACTCCCATTCACGAAACCGCTGGTCTGCATTCAATGCTGCCACCATTGCCTAACGCACAGAAACTGGTTTGGTTTGAGCGACATCACCTGCCATTGATGAAGGCAGCGCTGCTACGTAACGCTGGGCCAAAATCTCGTCTGAAACTCCCACTACCTCATATCTGGCCCATAACTATGCTGTATTGAATGCCTGGAGAGTTTGATGTTGCCAGTCATAGCGAAGGTCGCACAACTTGTTGAAGGGCAGCTCCAAAACTGGGGTCAAGATGAAAGTGTCTGTGATCAAGACTTTGAACTATTCCCAGTCTGGGAATATGCGAGCTCGTTCCAAGTTATGAAACCACTCAGATGCCAGATCCTTCAAGAAGATTGATGCAAAAGGGAACCTTATCCACCCCCTTGGTATCTCGCCACACAAAACACCACTCCAGCTTGTGGAGCCAATCTTGAAGTCTTAGTTGATCATTTGAGCCATCGTACTCCAGTATATTGAGCTTCTCCCGATCCTGCCACCGTGATCCCATCCCTGGACCCCTCCCGAGTATCCCCTTGGTCCCTCCTTCCGGAACTGGTGACTTCATCTTCTCCAGCAAGTCATCATACCAAGGTCGATCACCTGTTGGGGGTAATTCAGGGCTCGAATCTTGGAACCAATCTTCGTCAGAAAACCGGTGCACGATATCTTTCAAATTAGGGTCTCCTCGATCCTTGACCCTAGACCCCATTTGTTCTTGCTTCTCTGCCAAAACCCACTGCTGCTCTCCCAACTCCTCTATCTTGCCACCCATAGTAGCCTGATTGTGCTCGATGATGGCCAAGGTACGCTGCAATTGTTGGAACCTCTCTAAGTCCTACTGATGATTCGTCACATAGCACTGCATGAAAGACTGCAACACCTCCCTCAACTCACCAACCAGCTCAGGCACTACCTGTGGAGAATTCACTAGATCGACCACCTCAACATTGCTGGATTCTCCATCGGCTGAAGGGGAAGATTTCACCTCTTTTCTTCCCTTGTTCCATGGTGGCATTGCTTCTTTCCGGTGCCTCACTCTTGCCCAAGCCCAGATCACCCACGACAGCCTAGGGTAAATGATCGCCGCCGCAATCACCTCCCGTCGGATACCCTGCTGAGACAGCTGTACCCTAGATTGGGCGAATGCCGTGGTGCTAAGGATGTGGACCAATCCTCTCTCCCACGATGCAATATCCCAAATGATCTTTGCCAAGGTCCTGATCAATGCTCCAATACCAAATGTTAGGATGTGAATCCAATCAAAAAAGATGTGATCTTAATGAGTGAAACAAGAGAGGAGAAAAGGCACAAGGCCAAGAAGAAGAGAACAACAAAACCTAGCCTCCCCCTTTGCGCCAGTCGGTCCATATATGTCTCGTACGGATCCCCCGTCGTCCCGCATCCGTACTAGTTATGAGCCAAGAATAGCTCATAACAGCCAGGCATTGGAATCTTACCTGGAATGTCACTGATAGTAATCTTCCACAGTCAATTCGAAGCAAAAAAAATTATCTGGGAGTGATCGCTGGGGTAGCAAGCGCTGTGGCGGGGGTGGAGAAGCAACCAGGAAGTGGAGAAGATCTAATGGAAAAGCAAGCGCTCATCGAAGGAATGAAGCTCGATGAGATACTTCCGCACCAGTTTAGCTATGACGACTTGAAGATGGCAACTAGAAATCCCGAGCTCATGCTTGGAGCTTGAGGATTTGGATCCGTCTTCAAAGGAGAGCTTGCGGACGTTGCTGTGAAGAAGATGGACGTAGAGATCCAAGGCTCGTCGAAAGGACACTCGCAGTTCAAGGCCGAGGTGATGCACTTCAACCTGGTAAAGCTCCGGGGCTTTTGCATCCAGGGACCAGCCGCATTGCTTGTCTACGAGTTCATGCTCAATGGATCACTGGACAAGTTGAGGCTTGACATCCAAGTGATCCCGGCAATCCTTCGTGGAGGTATGTGAGTCCTCGAGCAACATCTATCGCAGCAGATTTGCTGATCCGCCACCTTTGTTATCATCGTTCTCGGTGAAGATCCACCTGGACGAGAACTACTTTGGCCTGAGCAAGCTCAAGCCAGGTGGTGACTGTCATGCGAGGAACTCCCGGATACATGGCACCCGAGTGGCTCCACACCAAAGTCACGGACAAGACCGACGCCTACAGCTTTGGAATCGTGCTGCTCGATCCAAGCGCACCGTCCAGTTCCATCCTCAATCATCCTCTTCCTCCTCATCCCCCTCACCCGCGGTTCCTGGGCGAAACCGCGCTGAGCATGTTTCACAGTGGTAACGTCGTCGAGCTCATTGACGATCTCGCCAGCATAGCAGTGGCTTGGAGCTCAAGGACGCCGAGAGGTACGTGAAAATCGGACTGTGGTGCATCCGAGCCGAGGCTGCAATCCGCCCCTCTATGAGAAACGATATGCTCGGAAGTAGCGTCGACGTTCTAGACTTGCACCTTCAAGTGAGTAGCTCCAGAAGCTTCAGCTTGCGACTACCTGGATCCTACTTCAGCTCCACTAGTCTGTGATGTTACCCTCTAGATACCGCCATGATCATCAAGACCGAGATAGAGTCTCGCAAGTGTTGACGTTATATTGGCAGAGGAGAGTCACTCCCTTCTTCCGATCTTCGAAGTATTTCTCTCTACTTCTAGCCAGCGGGAACGAGGAAGCATACCCGGAGACGATATATATTTCAAAGAATCAAGGGTCTTCGTCCGCACCACCATCAGCCTCACAAAATCTGAAGTTGGGCTCTACGTTCATTGCCCACGCGAATTTGGCCAGCAATGACTTATTAAAAACCTGTGATCCAAATCTCCTGCCTCAGTAAGAGAAATAAAAGAAATGAAAGTAAGAAGTGCCTGGTTACCTTCTCAATGGGAATTTCGTGACGCTTGCACCAAGCGACCGTTATTCGAGGATCCATGTAGTTGATCTTTGACGTTCCCAGCGCCACGGTTTTGAGATCTTCTTTAACGGACAGATCCAAGGTCATCTTCGCTATCCTTGCATCAGTTTGAGCCAACTTCTTTTCCAACCTGGATTTTACATGAATAGTCAGTATCATAAAAGTAGAAACATAAAAATCATCTACTTACTGTTCTGCGGTTGGAGGCCTTTTAGCCGTGCTGTGGACTGGGGGTTTGCCCTTTTTAACTTTCCCCAAGTCTGTTGCAAGTTCCTCACGCAATGTCTGCCAATAGCAAAGCGTCAGCCTCAAACAAACCATAAAGAAAAACAGACCTTTAACTCTGCAATCTTTGCCTCCAATCTTTCCATCTGAGCACTATGGCCCTTGGATACTGTCCGTTGATGATTACATAGAATCGCGACCTGTCAACAAGATTCATAAGTGCTAACCAAACAGAATGTTCTCTTACCTCCTTATTTGCTCGGGAGTATTCTGCAGTTTTCTCGTTAAGAGTCGCACCAAGCGTCTCCTTCAACTGTAACAAGTAATGCGTCGGATCATTTTGGCCTTGACAAAGCAAAAGTCGCAAACCTGGGTCTCCAAAGTATATGACGCATTATACGTTCGAAACACCTTCGCTGTTAGACCTTGCATGTACTTCTTCAGATGGGCATTAAGCTTAGAAGTATCTAACCTATCAAAGAGGTCAACCCCTTCCTTTTTCCCTGTGTAACAAACAGCTCATCTCAACGAGGACAACACAAGTCACAACATACCTTTCTTGAAATCGTGTATAGCGTCGTATACCTCTTCGTTTACAACCACAGAGTTTTGGTACCTGATGGAGTCTTTACCCAGAAAATCGAACTGTAAATATGCGAACCATAGATCACAAAACAACAGTCTCAAGTCCTCAACAAAGCACCTCAAGCGAGTTCGGAGGGGAAAGAGAGACGTGCTCCACTTTCAACGAGCAGCAGCCAACCGTATCAGCTTCATCGTCATCCTGAAATCAAAATGTCAATTCACAGGCACGAAAACGACACACTTTCCACCTTTTCGTTTCCTGCTCTCAGAGCAAGCCTATCAATAAGATACGTGGCCACCGCAATCTGCCGTGCTTCCACATCCTTCTCTTTAAAATCCTTTGTGTAAGATTCCCGTATGCTATCAATCTGACAAGAAATGAAGATTAGAAAAGAAACGAAAACGCCTGCTTACTTTTGACGTAAGCTTCCTAGCCTTATCGTATTTCTCCTCATCGCTCTTGCCCTTCAAACTACTACTTTGATGCAAAAACACGTACTTAAACTCCTTCACATTGATCGGGTCGTTCCAAAACGCAAGCCAGGTAACGGTGTTATCGTGTCTGACTTCCTTCCACCTGCGGTAAGCAAAGTTAAGTTAGCCTAACAAGATAAGAATCATGTAATGAACACTTACTTGTGACCAGGAAGTGGACACTCTGGAACTGGTGCTTCTTTTCCAATGTTGAGTACAATGTCTTCAGGAAAAATGCGCCGTTTCAGCTTTCCCATCTAAACGACCATGGTGTGAAGCTTACAAACAAACTGAAGCTTAAGTACCTTGGGATGCTCGCCGCGGCCCCGGAAAAGGCCAGGAGGCTCCACTCTAAAATTTCCAACCTGTTGGCACGAGTTACAGTAAGAAAACTGCCATGAGGTGGAAAGAAAAGAAGTAACCCCGCCTTCTCTTTGACACCATCGATCAGAACCCATGCATAACGTTCTTCTGCTTTCGCCTTCTCCTCTTTCAGTTGCTTTTTCTCCTGCAGAAAGAAGTGAGACAAACACATAATCCACGGACGAACACACCTCTGCACTCATTTGCTTCTTCTTCTCTTTCTCCGCGGCATGCCAGTCGAAAATAGGAGTGAAGTCGCACAGCTCAAGCTTCTGGATGACGTGCTTTGGACCAAGAACTTTCTTCCAGTCCTCCCAAAAGTTCTTGACAAAGACGGGCTTGGTTGCGTAGTCAGTGTCTTTCATCACGGCAAACATCGTCGCGATCTGCAAGACCAGCTACAATTAAACGAAGAAAGCGAAACAAAGAGCTAAAAACCTCCTCTTCTTCTGGTGTAAGATCGATTGGCCGACCATTGTAGAGCATCTTCACTCCATGCGGGCTATACGGCGGGGGAAAGAGCACGCCATTGTGCTCCAGCGTCGTCCATTTTGGCTCAGCAACACTCCCCTTTCTGGGTTTCTTGCTCCTAGCCTTCCCCTTCGTCACTCCCTTCTTCCCTGGCTTCGCACTATCGCCCCCAAAACGCTTCCCAATGGGAACGTCCTCGTCCTCGTCTTCGTCATCCTCCTCCTCACTCTCCTCATCGCTGGAGCTCACCTCGACTTTGGATTTCTTGGAAATGCCATTGGCGGACGCTGGCGCGGGCCTCTTCCTCCCGCTGGCGTTGGAATCGGCGGAAGCCGGCGCCGCCGCCACCGATCCATCCTTGGAGGAGCTGGCGTGCTGCTCCGCTCCGGGATTGCGCGCTCTCGCGGAAAAGATGCGCCGGGCGAGGGGGACGTCGTCCTCGTCGTCCGAATCCTTGGCTGGATTGGCCTTCTTGAAGCGCGCCGCGAGCGGCACGTCGTCCTCGGAGGAGGAATCCATAGCGAGAGCCCTAACCCTATTCCGAGGGAAAATTTGCTTCCAAGGATGAAATTATATGCTCCCTCCTCACAGACTCCACACACATTGACAAACTGCCTATAGCGGTAAAACTACGAGGAAACTTACAGTGACGAGCGAATTTTTACTGGAGATTTCTACACAGCGTCGGGCCTTTCACCTTCCACCACCGGAGGAGGAGGAGCTTTTTGTGCGTGAGGAGGAGAAATTCCAAGAGGGCGATTGTGACCCCAGCTCGTTTTAGCTCCTTGACCAGCAAATCCTTGGAGAAAAAATCCTCACAAAACCTTCAAGGCAAAAAAAGAATTTTTGGTGTCATACCGTAGTACTTGTAGAACATGTATTTCCTCGTCTCTGGAACTCGATTCTGGATGGATCTCCGCCTCACTCTCCGCTGCTCGGGAACTAGATCATTCACATCGCATCGGTGAGCAGCAAACTTCTTCTTTTTCCTGGAGGATAGAACAAGAAAAGAGCAAGCTTTAGATCATGGAAGAGGCAGACGAAAATGGAAGAGAACCTCTTAAGTCGGAGAGCGTTGTCACCACTTTTCGTCCGGCTTCTCTTCTCGGTGTCGAGCGTCCTCGTCTCGCTACCGTAGAGCAAATGCCCGACTGTGACGTGCTCCGACGTCCGGCTCTCGGACACCTTGTACTGAGTCGCGTCTTCGATGACATAAATGTTGCTAGAGCCCTCGACGAGCTTGGCTTCCGGCAGCCTGGCTGAGTGATCAAGCATTCTGTATGAGCCTCCCGCCGGCATCTTGTAAGTGTAAATTCCACCTCCAGGGAGTTTGCTGGGACTGCTGTTTGCGTTTCGGGTGTGAGTCGAAGAGCTAGCGGCGGGGTGTTGTTGATCGGATACTTCATTCCTAGTAGCATTTGTCGTCGTCGTGGGAGTAGTAGTTGTCGCAGGAGTGATGGTAGCAGTAGTAGTAGTAGTAGTGGTCATGGTAGCAGCACTGGGAAAATCTGGATCCGACCTGTGAGGAGGAGAAACTCCACCTTGGACGATGCCATATCGCAATGCATGAGCTCCCGGTATCCTGTCCGAGTAAGTCTGAGTGCCTTCGTCCTGGTAAGAGACTCCATGCTCGAGTTTGTAAGGCAAACCGTTGTCGAAAGAAACTTCTTTCGTGGACGGAGTGCCGGGAACACGATCCAAACCCCTCCCAGAGCTGCTGGTGACGGCATCACTGGATGTGGTTCTCGGCTGCTGCAGTCCAACCTGTGAGCTAGTGTCCAGAGTTCTTGAGCTTGTGTCAAAAGCTCTCGACAAAGATGTTGTCGTCGTCGTGGTTCTACTCGATGAGGAAAACAAAGCCTGGTGTCGATGCTGGAGATCGCTACTTGCTGGCATCCCTGCGGTGGACGAAGAAGTCGTCGTCGACGTCCGAGGTTCGGTTGTGACACCTGAAAGGACGTTGCTGCCGTCCATGGTTTTCGTCGGGGACGAGTACCGCGACTGCAAAGTCGAAAGTTCCGACGCTCTCGCCGTGCGTCTGTTCAAAGACTCAAACACCGCTGTCCGAGTCGACTGATCGCTGCTGCTGCCGCTCGAGAACCGCGTCGGGAGATCGTATCTCGAACCAGCAGCTCTCGTCTCTTGCGGCGTCAAAAACCGGGACACTTCCGAGACGACTTCCGAGCCGCTCGTTGCCATGACCCTCGCAAACGTAGGATGATCCAGCTGAACTTGCCGGTGAGGTGGTGGCGGCTGACGATACACAGAACTGTCCACAACGTTTTCGTTCAATCGTTGCCCTGCTGCTTTGCGATACTTGAAGGGACTCCCCTCGGAGATTCTGTAAGGACTTCCCTGGCTCGGCCTCTCCGGATTTGAGTCCGGAGACCTGTATCTTATGAGAACCGGAGACCTGTTCTTGCCATTCTCTCGCTCCGGGTTTCGAGAAGTCTCGGCCCCTCTATGATGAGATCCTTCCGGAGATTTCTTTCGGCCCTGCTCTGGCTTTGGAGTCTTGGCCCGTATCCGAGCGCTTGCATGGTCGGAGCTCTCGTAGCCCGACATGGAGGACGACTCGGACATGATGTGGTTTGGATTCACCGTGCTCTCTCTTCGGAAAATAGCCGGAGGAGACGAGTCCCACACTGGCAGAAGAAGAAGAGACGAAGAACAGGATCAAACCAGGCTGAGTTCCAAGAACTTTAGAGAGTGGAAGGAGGATCTTCTTACCCGATGGGAACCTCAGCTGTCGCATGGAGCAGCGGTACGCTTGAGGATATCTAGAATCGCCATACTTTTTGCTCCGGATGTGGTCGAAGTAGAGGCGCTGGATGTAAGGATTGAAGCTCACGTACTCCTTGAGCAGCACGTTGCACTGCTTCATCGCGTGCGTTCTCATCTTGCCCTGGGCCGCCTTGAGCTTGTCCACCTGGGGGAAAACCGACGGAGAAGAAGCGATCGAGGAGAAGAAAACGATCCATGTTTTGCAGAGCTCAATCGCAATGCAGGCAATCCACAGCATACCTCCGACTTGAGAAACGTGTAGAAGCCTCCAATCTCCTTGGACTCGGCTCGCCATCGCACCGGCGGTGCCGGAGCTACCGCCGCCATCAAGCGAACGGCAGTTAGGGCCGAGCCGGACCAAAAACCTTAAACCCTAATTAGATTTTTTTTCGCGCGGCTCGGAGATTTTTTAAATCCACGTGAGATGAGAAGACATGAAATGAAACGTGTGACAAGAGCGAAAAATTCTCCTATTGATCTTTAGCTGGAGTAATCCTGGTTTTCCCAGGTTTGAGCTTTATGAGTCTGGGCTTCCTTCTTTTTCTGGAGCAGGGGCTGGAGGAAAGCGCATCAGAGAAGAATGACAGCAGCAGAAAAAAACTTACATGATCTACTTCCATAGGGGCCGGCATAACCCCTGCTAAAGTGATCACAGGAGAAGCTGGAGCTAGAACTGGATCTCTTGCTGGAGATGGAGCTGGAATTGGATCTCTTGCTGGAGCTGGAACTGGATCTCTTGCTGGAGCTCCAATATCTGCTGGAACTCCCGCTGTTGGAGTCCCGGATGACTCCATTGGCGCAGCAACCCAAGCGTCGCCGCGGGCTTTGACACAAAACTCCACTCGTGGGGGACGAATATGCTCTGACTGTTATTTCGAATATCTAGATTGTTCTCTAAACCTCCTGGCCATAGCAAAAACCATCGGTCTTTCTCGAAATTAAAATAGGTCTGGTCCTCGTCCCTCCCTCTTGCTCATAGAAACCAGTCGCTGGGCTACAGATGAAGCAGAAAGCCACCTGATAGGGGATCGTGGGTGGTAGACGAAGGAAATCCTGGATCGCCATCACAAGTATTGCCATCACAATCTAGAGAAGGCGGATCAGCAAGTCTGGACATCAAGCCGCTCCAGGACGAGAACTCCCGGATACGTGGCCGAGTGGCTCCACACAAGTCACGGACAAGACCGTCAGCTCCAAGCGCACTGTCGAGTTTCATCCTCCATCTTCCTCGTACGACGATCTCGCAGCGCTAACAGTGGCTTGGAGTGAGAGGTACGTGAAAATCGGACTGTGGTGCATCCAGCCTGAGGCAGCAATCCGACTCTCCATGAGAAACGTCCAGGAATTCTTGATCAATTGATCACTTCAATGTTGTCGCAAGCTGAAGGTTTGGAGATACCATCATGATGCTAGCTCCAAAACCTTCAGCTTGCAACTACCTGGAAGCTCCAGCTCTCACAGTGAGATCATGGATCATCGAGACCGAGATAGGAGTCTCACAAGTGTTGACATTATATAGGCACGGAGACGGTATATATTTCAAAGAATCAACGGTCATTGTCCGCCTCACAATATCTGACTCTATGTTCATTCCCAACGCGAATTTGGCCAGCAATGACTTAGTGAAAACCTGTGATCCAAGCCTCAGTCCTTTTCAATGGTAGCTTGCACCAAGCGACAATTAATCAAGGATCCATGTAGTTGACTTTTTACGCCAAGACACCCCAACCACAAAGTTTCTTAAATTAAAAAACTGTCTCAAGTCCTCAGGAAAGAGAGATGTGCTCCACACTCCAGCCAACTAGGAAGGCATCTTAGGAATTTTACTGGGCACTTTTAGGGTACCTTTTACCTCAACATTTAATTACTTCAATGGCACGTCTTTACTTTATTATCTGACACTTGATGTTGAATTTCTAGCAAAATGATACCTAAGAGTTCAACTTTGTCCTTTCGCTCAAATGACCCAAAGTGTAGTCATGATTGAAGGAGTTGGAAACCATGATTTCCAACACTCATAGAACCTCACAAAGTTGTTGGCACTTGACCATCTGATAATCAACTTGAGCAGAATTCCCCTTGAACAAAGGAGTTCCCAGTTTTGCATCACATGTGACATGGGAACTTATGTCATCTCAAGGGAGTTTGCTACCACACACACAGCTATCACCTCTATAAGATGTCATTTTTAGTTTTCCTTGTGTCATAATATTTCAGATGTTTACATCACACATGGTTTTGTATCCACAATCTTAGTTATGAGTTAGGTGGCTAGTATTATTGTGCTGGTAAGTTTGACTTTCAGTTATAAAATAAAAGTCTTGGTTTTGCAATGTACCACCTCTAGAAGCTGCACAATGACCTTCTCTTGCTTTGAGACACTCGGTCATGTCAAGGTACTCTTTGATTTGTAACTATAGTAGATATTACTTGCTTTGCATACTTACCTGAGCCACTTTTCTTGTCAAGATGCTCTTATATGTAAGTTTGTATTTATGTTATGTTCTTGTGAATAATTACCTTATCATATCTTTCATCTATGACTTTGCATGGTAACCTAGGTGTTACTGTTTTGTCAAAATCCATGAAAGCAAGACTGACGAGTTTAGACTTTTTAGCTGGAAAGACACCAGTATTTCGCTCAAGAATGCCATAAAATTTCTTGAGCTTCTTTTTTGGAGTTTTGGCCTTGAATGTTTGCTGGGACTTGCTTTATTTGCTTCAGTGTCTTATGATATGTTGGGATTCAATCTAGAAGATGGAGAAGGATTGGAGTGGACGAATATGCCAAGAATATTGGGTTTGTGAGTCTATTTACGCATTTCCCTTTTATTTGTGCTCTCCCTGTCCTCGAAACCATAATCCCTGGCTATTTTGGATTTAGACCTCAGCTTGAGTGAGCTGGACAATATATAAAATCATATGATCAAGATATAAGGGTCATCAACAGTATGATCAGGTAAACTTTCCATGACCCTTGCCAGACTGATGCGAGATTGGCCAGTGCGGAGCTGGAGAAGCTATGGTTAGAGGAGCTCCAATGATGACTCCATCTGATCCGCTCCACTAGGCCTGAGAAATCTACTTCCTCTCTTTGCCATTGGAAAGTTGGCAATGGAGTAAGAAATCTCTGGATTTTTTCCTCTTTTTTCCAAATAGGAGAGAAGGGCTTTAGTAAGCCAAGCTTGGGGGAGCTCAACCAAGCTTGAGCTTGAGCTCCTCTCAGGCTCCTTGGAGAGAGCTCTTCTTTTAAACCCCTTCTTTCAACCCAGGGCCTACAACCCAAGGGTCGCGGCAGTGGGATCGACCTAGAACCCAAGCGTCACAGGTTTTGGAATCCCAAGATGCAAATCGCTCTCGATTCCAACGCTTGGTTGGGTTGTAGATGTGAAATAATTTGGGCGAATATGCTCCAACAGTTATTAATGCTGTTCTTCGACTTTGTTCTTTAGAAGATTTTCAACAAACTCTTAACGTTTGTGCCAAATCTTTGGAACTCATGGCTATGGGTTTGTTGGAAAACGAAGCTATTCTCCTTATTATCAATCACAATTAATAAAGAAAGAGATGAGTTTGTTCGTCACACTGATTTCTTTTGAATGGAAATTAAATAGTCCTACCATCATCTAAGATGATCTCTCTCCCTTCTCCTCTTTCTTTTCTTCTTCTTCTTCTTCTGCCTCTTCCCCGCGTCGCCATAGCCAGCGCAAACAAGCCCCAAGAGCTTTCACGAATTTCCCCCATCATCATCCTTGGTGTTAGCGTGCTCCACCAAAACCATGCCCTGCTCCTCGTCGTCCCGCTCCTCCTGCTGCGACTTCTTCAATCCCTCCTTGGCCTTCATCGTCTGGAGCTTGGCGTGGTTGTAGTAGCACACCCCCAGGAACGCCAGCCCATATCCCACCAGATTGAGCGTCGTCACCCTGTCCATGATCACCGACCAGGAGAAGGCGATGAGCAGCCAATCCTTCACCACCCCCGCCACGTTCATCGTCAGCGCGGACGTCTTCCCGATGAGCAAGAACACCGCCAGGTTGAGCGCAAACGCGCAGCCCGAGTTGAGCCCAAAGGTTGGCAGATCGAAGCTGAAGCTGGAGCTCTCGCGCAGAACCGGCAGCTCCACGAACACCCACGGCACGCACAGGAAGACGAAGCAGCAGGGAGCCACGTAGTAGAGCGCGGTGATGGAGTTGAGCGTGATCCCCTTGGAGCTGAGGAGGATCTGGATCATCACCAGCCTCGTCGCCTCAAACGCCACGGCCGCGAGCTGGAGGATCACTCCAAAGGTGTTGAACTTGGCCTCGCCGTAGGCCGCGATGCCCACGCCGATGGAGATGAGCACCATGTTTCCCATCGTCTCGGGCTTGTAGATCTCCTTCTTGAGCAGCACGCCGATGGAGTAGACCGCCACCGGCATGAGCGCCTTGAGCATCTGGATGAAGGAGACGGAGAGATAGATGTAGGCCGAGTTGGAAAACCAGAGGCTCAAGGAGTAGAGCGCGCCGATGGGGACGATCGACGACATGTAAATCTCGCGCGTCATGCCCAGCGGCTCCACGACCTTGGCCACGCGCACCAGGAGGAAGGCCAGCGTCGAGCAAAAGGCCATATGGATCATGGTGAGGCTGATCGGGAAGGGCCAATTGTACATCTTCTTGTCGAGGATGTACTTGTTGTAGATGATGACCGTGAAGCTCAGGAAGATCCAGATCGCGACGTAGATGTAGCTCAGCACGACCTTTCTTACCAGATTGGCGTCGCTGCCCGCCATTGCGATGGATTTCCGCCCCCACGCCGCCGCGCTAATCCCTCAGGCCGCTACCCCTGGAATCCCTCGGACTGGCGCCGGAGCTCCCAGATCAGACGCGCGCCGCGGAGAATCGGTCGCGGCTCCCCATCCCGGCGCTAGATCTAGCCCTAATCACTGGTAGGCTATGGCGGAGAAAAAGTCCAGCCCTTTCGTATTTTAACAGCATCGCAAATCGTGGCCGTCCATCACATCTGGCCGTTGATCTAACGGCTCCCAGGGAGTTCTAGTTTAACAGTGTGTTACTAGCCGGACTGTTCCCTTCGTCGTCTTCTTCTTTTTTCTTCTCTTGGTTTTCGGCGACTCGGCTTGGCCGCTGGAGCTTGGAAATTTTTTGGAGTAGTCCTGGCAATCAAATCACAGGTGTGTTATGACGCGGAGGAGGGAAAAAATCGTGACTTTGATGCGTACCCCGGCCGATACGGAAGGCTCCACTCGATTGAGACCCTCCGCGAAGTGCTTTTGGGTGAGTATAACACCGCTTTGCGGAGCTTGCCCGTTGCTCGCACGCCACAGTGGTATCCTCTCGCGCAGAGCGACGCCGCATGCCTCCTGGACCTGCGAGGGAAAGAAGAAAACAAGGAGGAAGAGTCAGGAAAAAGTTTGCCGAAAAAACAAACGAGGAAAACGACGAGCGACAACTGACAAGGCCATGGAGGTCGGCTCCTGTGAAGCCTTCGCAAAGCTCGTGCTGCGCGATAGCGGCCATGTCTACGTCCGCCGCTAGAGGCAAGCATCGCAACAAAGCTCTGAGAATGGATTCTCGTCCTTGAGCATCCGGGAGAGGGATGTAGATGCGTTTGCCGAGACGCCCCGGCCTGAGCAACGCAGTATCGATCATGTTTGGCCTGGAAAACAGCACCCGTTTACAAAGAGCGAAAAAATTCCGTTTTTCTTGTTCACCTATTTGTCGCTCCAATCACGAAAACACACTTTCGCTGCTCCAGACCATCCATCTCGACTAAAAGCTGCAAAACTTTAAAACATAAACAAACAAACAGAGAGCAGACATTCACGAGCTTACCTGATTCACTACCCTGTCAGTCGCCGCATTTGCTTCGCTTCCACGGCCTGGTGCCAATGCATCTATCTGTAAGAACACGTTAGACAAAAACTTCAACATCAAAGATGTACCTCGTCAAAAAATATGAGGCAAGGCGAGCAATCTCTGGCGCGAGAAAACAGCTGCCGAACCGCTCGCTCACTCTCACCAACGTATTTGTTAAAAAGCTCGCCCGCCTGCGTCAAAAAGCTGATTTTTTAGAGCGCAAAGGAGAGTTCTTGACGACTTGTTACCTTGATATAGATGAAGTTGGCTCCAGCAGCGTTGGCCACGGCCTTTGCAACCAAAGTCTTGCCGCATCCAGGCGGCCCATACAAAAGAAATCCACTGTCCGAGAAATTTAAAGTCTGCACTGAGCGACCATGTTACACAGTGCCATGGTACTGCAAAAAAAAAACTACCGACAAACCTCGTAGTCCTCAGGATGCTTCACACGGCTGCAGATTAAAAACTCGAGCTCTTCACGCACAGTTTCCAAAGCTCCCACATCCTCCCAGCTCACATTTGGAATCTCCGTGAACCCCTCTCGTTTTGTGGATGGCACTACCTTCTTGATAGCAACCTGCATTGACATTTGCGTGAAGAAACAAATGCGAATGAACCGAACAGAAAAACATTACCTCGAAGTCGTCCATTGTAACCCGCAGTTCTTGGAGCTCTTCGGGAGTCCAAGCACGTCTCCACCACACATTTTCAGCCTCGTTTTCCCCTGGTGCTGCCTTCCTCTTTGCAGCAATCCTCCTGATAGCCGCAACTCCAGCTTCTTTTGTAAGAACTTTCAGATCCGCACCGACAAAACCCGGCGTCCGCCTTGCAATGGCCTTGAAGTCGAACTCTCCATCAAGGCGAAGTTTGCTGGCGAGGACTGTCAATATTTGCAGCCTAGCTTTCTCATCCGGCACCTTCAAACAGATCTCGCGATCGAAACGTCGTCTGAGAGCCTGATCCAGAGCTTCAGGCCGGTTTGTAGCTGCTATCACGAGCAAGCGCCGCAGCTTGTTACTGTCACCACCTTCACTTTCGGAGCCTCGTGGAGCGTAATCAATCTCGTCCATGCAGACCATCAACTGCGTCACAATCCGCCGCTCCATCTCTCTTTGAGCAGACTCTCTCTTGGAGCAAATAGCGTCGACCTCGTCGATGAATATGATGGCTGGGGCGACTCTAAAAGCCTCGGAAAACAGTGTTCTGAGCTTTGCTTCCGATTCACCTGCAACCACGAACAGAAAGAAAAGATTAAAAAAAAACAAAACTCTCACCGAAAGAACGAAAGAAAAAGTTCCTACCTGATGTTCCAGACACAACTTCTGGAGCTGACACCTTGAAGAAGGGAACGCTCGCTTCGTTCGCAATGGCCTCGGCCAGCAGAGATTTTCCACAGCCAGGAGGTCCATGAAGAAGCAAAGCTTTCATATGTTCCATCCCCACCGCATCAACCGCGTCGGGATTTACCACCGGGAAGATGAACTCCACGATCACGTCCATGGCATTGCCAAGGCCTCCAAAATCTTTGAAGCTCACATTTTGCGGCATTGTCGCCCCTGCGAACTTTGGCTGCCTTCCATCCTTTTTCTCGGGAGGAACCACACTGCTCCGCTTCTTATCGGCATTTTCCTCCTCTTTCTCTCGCTCTCTCTTCCTGCTATTCGGTGTTCTAGCAACTGTCAAAGGACCGGACACTCCACCACTTACTGGAGTGTCCAGGAAGATCATAGGCCTGTGATTCTGCGAGCTCTTTTGCGATGATGCCGCCGCTTCCTCCCCTTCGCTCTCTTCAGAGCTCTCCCCACTCTGATTTACGATGCGTACCGCTTGCTCCACGGATTTCCGGAATGGCAGCAGCTGCTTCCGCTGGTACTCCCTGTAAGATCGCCGGAGATAATCTACCGTGTTGTCGATGTGATTGATGTTGTTGTTGTGCGCGTATTGCTCGATCCGAGGCAGCAGGAGCGGATCCACGAAATAGGCGCTGCCTCTGCCCCCAGCCATTGTAACAACCCTAAAATTTATTAGGGCAACTACCTTTAACCCCTTAAAAACATTAAAGTTTTCGGACGATAAGAAAGTTTACAAGAATTATTTGACTTTTATTCTTGACTTTGCAAATCCTCTAGCGTGCCAAATCTGAGACTGAGATGGAACACTCGAGACTTCTACTCACTACCAGTGAGAAAACCCATGAAGGTGGTCTCTCCAGGAAACATAACAAAATCTATGGTGCCCTTTGAGCAGGTTTCACTCTTGTTATGTTTAATGTAATTTATAAAATATAGATGAAAAATTAAAATTTAGTTTGCCCTGAGAGAAATGACAACCATTTTCACCATCATAGCCATTGTTAGCCACTCCAAAGGATCCTCCTGGGCCATGATAGGCCAATCCAAATGATCTTCTCAAACCCACACAAGGAGAAACTATCTAATCCAGCTATCCAGCCCTTGGGGAGGAACTCGTAGACAAACAAGCTGAGTGGTGAATGGAGGCAAAATCCCAACAGCTTGATGAAATTGAGGTGATGGATACTGCCAATGGACATCACCTTGTCCCCCTGCCCCGCCAATCCTCTTGACCGCCACAAGCTCTCCTGAGCCAGCATCACTTGAAAAAAGGCAGGAACATTGACAATGTCCAGGTTTTCATGGAAGGTCAAAGCACTTGCTCGGTTTGAATGCACCTGGATGACGAGTTTGCCTGGAGGTGATGAGTTGGAAACTCACGATAACAAAACAATTATGGCTTTTCATCGCTTTTAGCTCCAGTTTTGAGCTATTGAGTTCCAACGAGAAACCATTGCATATAAATCATGTGATTACCATCTCTGTCTTGGTGAAGAATCCAGTGACAGAAGCATAAGAAGCTTAAGGATTTCTGTGAAGGCATTGTCAAGTACAAGCAGCTGTGTTCTTCACTTCCATTGCTGAAAAGGTGAGGTAGGCAAAGGTCAGCGCGTTCGAGAGTTCAAGCCTCTCTCATCTTTCAAGCTTTTGAAATAAATCCATTTTGGGATTTTCCACGCTTGGCTATGGCTTCTATCTCTCAGCTGAGGCTTGAACAGAAGAGAGAAGTTTTGGTTGAGGACAATGACCATCTTTTTCCCTCAAAGAAGGTACTGCATTTTCTTGGCTCAGAAACTTGCAAATGTGAAGAAAAAGCTTGTATCTTGCATGTAGATTTATGGATTGGCAGTGGCTGCAGGAAGTGATCACGCAACTACTACTATACTCAATCTTCACGGCAGGTAATTTTTCTATCAAGTATATAGCATAAGAGCGTGATGGGACCATTGCATCACTAAAGGTATATTGCAAAACAGCACTTGTGTCCAATACAAACATGTCAAAATAAACCTCCCAGCTTGTACTATTGTTTGCAGCCTCTTAGCCTCTTCATTGAGATCATGGATATATTGAAACAACTCTGGCACAACATTTTAAACCTTTAGAATGTTTAGGAGAGAGTTGTAAGATTACAAACCTTGATAGCTGCATTTCAATTTAGAGCTCAAGACTTTTGAATACCAGCCTTGTTTCCAGATCATGAAATAAGTCAAAGATACTGGAAAAAAATGAACTTTCCCTCTGAAGCTTCTTTCCCCCTTTTGCAACATATGATACTTTGCCATGAGTTGTGAGACATAAATCCCTAAGCCCCAAAGTGGAACAAATAGGGTGCCACATGATAGTGGTTGAAATAGAAGTCCAACAAGTGTAACATATTTAGGCTTAAAACTTTGACTTGGAAAATTGAGAGTGGGAGTGGAATTCTGAATGAAGTGCTCAAGGGATGATCATGAAGCAATCAATGAATGAGTTTTTAAAAAGGGGCATAAGAAGGATTGACATATGGCAAGTATGGTGACATATGAAAGTGTCAAAAATGAGTTTGAGATGGACCTAAGATGAAGTCTACGATGGACCCCAGATGGAGTCTAAGATGGACCCGAAATAGAGTTTGAGATGGACTTGAAATGGAGTCTGAGATGGACTCGAGATAGAATTCGAGATGGAGTCTAAGATGGACCCAAGATAGAATTCGAGGTCGAGTCCGAGATGGACCCAAGATGGAGTCCAAGATAGAGTTTAAGATGGACCTGAAATGGAGTTTAAGGTTGAGTTTGAGATAGACCTGAGATGAAGTTTGAGATGGACCCAAGATGGAGTCTGAGGTCAAGTCCAAGATGGACCCGAGATGGAGTCCAAAGTCAAGACCGAGAATGAGTTTGAGACCAAGTCTAACACTAAGTCCAAGTACAAGTTCGAGTCTAAGGGTAAAAGCCCAAAGCAATCGTTTCCTAGACTCTAGGGGGTTTGGTGAGCTCCAAAAGTATAGAAGGGGGAGGACTCTAGTGGAGCCAATTTCGTTATAAAAGGCCAATGTGACCAAGGAAAATTATACTCATGTGTTAAATGATGATATAATTATTGAGGAGTCTGGAATATGAATAGACAAGTGAGGTAATTTGATGAAGTGTTTAAGAGCCAGCTCTATCTCCCCTAGAAGATTGAATGACTAATGCTCTCAGTCCAAGTGTAGATAGCACTACCTACTTAGATACCTAGTATGGCTCATCGGAACCTCACTCTAGCCCTATGGCTAAGGCACCCAAAGGTAGAAGGTGGAGAGTACTCACGAGGCTCGCATAAAGCCACGGTGATCCAAAATATCATCATAAAGTCCTAGATTGTGAAAAGGAAGAAGAGCAATCATTTGATGTAATGAGTAAAGATACAATCATATGATAAAGAATTCCTAGAGGACAATGAGACTTAGTGGTCAGGCTTTTAGGCCTTGGCCCAATAGCAATATTGGCGAGCACAACCGTGGATAAAGAAGGACTTGGTGGAGATGGAAGAAGGGACATTGGGAAGGGTGTTCCCTATATCTTGAAGCATCTTAAGAGTGCTAAGGGGTGGTCAAGGGATGACCACTCATACACGGATGACTTAGTCTTTGAGAAACAAGACTGTAATATAGGTGGTTTTGGACTACCATTATAATAAAGGTGAATGAACATTAAACTCTCCTTCACGATTTGAAGCTTTTGATGAGGCCTCCAATGTTTTAAGTACTTGTGTATTTTCCAAGCTAGCTAGCAATCTTACAACTTTGTTAGGTTGCCATCTCATATTGTCATCCTGCTATACATGTAGAATTTACACGTATGAAGGTTAGTCTTTTCTTTGCATTATAACAAAGAAAGAAAGAAAGAAACATTGAAGGGAGACTTGCCTTCAATTCTGCAAATTCTTGCTCCTTGTTTGACAAATGGATCAACATGGCAGTTTCCTTGTGCCTAGATGATGCGAGCTGTAAAATGGCAAAGA